>NC_137874.1:34657954-34750454 GCF_963924005.1 Protomyctophum bolini | reverse complement strand
TGTACTGTCTAGAGCAGCAGCATTCCATGCAGGGCAACAGCCAGGCGTGAAGAGAGGGACGCACCCGGCTCAGAACAGATAGCAATTAGAGCACCGTTTCCCAAGCAGTGGGTCGCGGACACCATTTATATGGGTCCCTTCATTTTTTTGTTTCCTACATTTAGTTTTTAATTATTATAATTTCATACATTTTCAAAAAACATTCCCAAAAAAGCTAAGTTTTCATGATTTAATACCAATAATAATGTAATTTCTTGAATACATAAAAGAACAATGTGAGACATTTCATAAATTAGAAAACACATGTTTAAGAAGTAGTGACAATAGCCTATCTACAAGCTCATAACATGGTGCGAAGCGACGGGTTGTGAGCTTGTAGATCTGCTATTTTCGCTAAGTTGGGTCCCGGGGGAATGTATAAATTATCTTCCTGACCCCCAGGAACGCGTCCATGGCTCGTACTGTAGTAGTGTACTCTGTGCCACTTTACTCTGTGCTGTACTCTACTGGCCACTTTAGGTGTTCCAGTTGTCTGTGCTTGGACACAGAGACAGACACACATACACATACAGTACATAGAGACACACACAGCTGCGTAATGGAGTGGAGGCACCGCTCAAAAACGACTTTCTGGCCTTGACAGCCCATACATCCAAACAGAAAAGTCCTATCTGTTAATGACATTATACTCACTTTGCCACTCGAATTGCCACTCACGTTATGCCTAAGCATACCGTAATGACATTATATAGTGCTCTATATCGGTGAAAGATTAGTGATATATACTTGATAAGAAGAAATATAAGACATTGTGAGCATTGCAGTTATGTATGTATGAAAATCTCTCTCTCTCACTTCCCCCTTCTCTCCCTCTTTCTGGTTCGGACAGGCTTTCCGAACTATAGTTTGGGCCGAGGAGAGTCAGGACATACAGTAGAGGAGAGTCATGACATACAGTAGTAGGTGCACGAGTTCCACTTCCGACTCGAGAAAAAGTTACTTTAATTACAAAACGTACACACACTACTACACTGGAATGGATGAGCGACTTTAGTCTTGAATGTGAACGCCACGGCTTCAATGAGTCTTTACTTTGTTTGTGTTTTTTCTCCCATGTTGTAGAGCAGAAGTAGGCCAACAGGCAGTCTACATAAAACCTGTCGCCACAGTGCTCTTATTAAAGTGTTTTTTTATCACCTTGCAAAACTGCCCTGGAATGTCTGGGTCGGTGCAGGAAAGGAAAGCAATATAAGCACATGGCTACGTGTGTGTGTGTGTGTGTGCACGCGTGTGTGTGTGCATAAACATGCATATTTGTGTGCGTGTGTGTTTCAAGCATGGTGGTGGTGTGTCGGGTAGTAGTGGGTACTGGGCACACAGCAAGTTTGGACGGTTTGGCTTCTGAGATGTGGTGTTTAGTAAGTCAGCGACATGCGACAGTCAGTGACATGCCAGCGGTCAGAAAGGGCAACATTGGATAAACAAGACTTCACCAGACAGACATTCTGCCTGTAAGAGAGAGAGAGAAGTCAGTTGAAGTGGTGTACACACGACCAGACATAATGGTCTGTGTAAACAAGATCCCCTCTGAAAAATCTGAGATGGGGGATTTGAGAAAAAAAGATAAAAAAAAACCTGATTGCATTTCTCTTGTATGTCATGTCCTTCTTCCCCATCTGTGAGAGGGATAACGTCAGTCAGTCACTTAAACAAATAAGACAATGTTCAAGGTATAGTTTAGTTTACTTCATTAGTCCTACAACTACAACCTATCTCAAACCCTCACCCTAAACCTAACCTCCCACGGGGCAGCACACCTAAACCTAACCTTAACCCATGTCTAACCAATGACTAGTATAAACTAAGCATGCACCCCTTGTAGAGAGCATCTGAGTTCATAGCAGTTGACTCAGTCTCAACTTGGTACAATGCAGTCTGCAAAATTCTGTACAATGGTTACCACCATCAATCTTTATAAGGGAAACTCGTTTACTCGCATAGTACCACATCCATCAGATTGTCACAGTTGAGTATTCAGCGTTCAGAAAAACAAGCAATCAGCGCGGCTGTGAAATGAACCCACAAAGCCAGGTCCTTCCATGGCCACTAAATAATCCTTCCAAAGTAAATTACCAATGGTTTTTCAATTACAGAATACCGACTTTTTACAGTTTCAAGAAATGAGTCCTAAGGGTTAAGATGAGAAAGATATATTTGCCTGATGAAGACCTATTCGGTAAGTCTCGGAGCTCGACAAACTTGTGTGCGGATGGTCTTCCTCTTCTTTGATGTTTGCAAAGATGAGAGAAACACGGGAAACAATGTCTGATCACAGTGACACAACCTCAGTGACCGACTCGGCAACATTTGCGTTTTATAGGGCAGGCCCCATTTGTGAAATTGTGCTCCAGCCAAAAACTAGGTCTGTGTACATTAATGATGGAAGGCCTTTGAAGTGTGTGTGTGTGTGTGTGTGTGTGTGTGTGTGTGTGTGTGTGTGTGTGTGTGTGCGCGTGTGTGCAATGTGCATGTGTGCGCGTGCACGCTATGTAAAGCAGTATAGCATACTGATAACATTCTTCTGGAACTATTTTGTTACCGATTCGATCAATCCAAACCACGGCAGCTTCGCCAGCTTCCTGAATGTCTGTCAATACCGGGCCTCGTTTCCATATCAATACCGGGTCTGGTTTCCATATCAGTCCATCGGCTCATACTTTGTGGTGGCCGTGTTTGCTAGCTTTGTTGGTCTAGTTCTGTGGTGGCCTGCATAGGAGGTCAAGTCAGTATAGTGCTGATTCAAATCCTTGGTGCTGCTGCAACAGGTGACTGTTTACACTGTAGGCCTGCATACGAATTGCTAAGTTGCATGACCTTTGCTTTGGTCTAGTTCCTTACCTGCTTATTAACCCTGTTTACTCATACTTTCATACTGATAAGAGTCGTAGCTGCTGCGCCTGCTATCGCACAATTGTCAGTCATAAATGTGCAAGGCGGCAGTGGCTCAAGGGGTAGAGCGGCCGGTAGAGCAGCTGGATGGGAACTGTGAGGTTCCCGGTTCGATCCCAGTCTCCCCCAGAGCTATTGTCCAAGTGTCCTTGAGGAACTCTGAACTCCTATTTGCTCCCGATGTGCAGGTTCGTGCCTTGCATGGTTTATTTATGTAAAGCGCTTTGGATGAAAGCATATATAAATGCACCATTTTCCAATTAAAACAGTGCTCTGTAACACACATGAATGTGAGATATTTGTAGGCTTCACACATAGACGGGGGCCTTTAGTTCGCTTGATTGGCTTAACCCATTCTGACCTGAGATCAGATTCATACGAGGTTTCCACTGGACACACACTGGTCTGATGAATCCATTCTGACCTGAGATCAGATGAAACAATAATGGCCACAATACATTAACCGCTATTATGTCGAGGAGATGCAAAGAGGCTTTCAACCAATTGGAACAGAACTCGAGTCCATAAAATGTAAACTAATCAGAATCATCAGTTTCATGGGGAATATGAGAGTACAGTACAGATTCCCAGGGTGGGAAATTACCGATAGCTACTAGCCTATAAATGGGAGTAAATCTGTTTCTGAATATGCACGAAGATGAAAGCCTTCTGTTTCGGGGATGTTATCTGGTTTTAATTGTAGGACTCTTCTTTCACCGTATTATTATCTACAGCACACACACACACACACACACACACACACACACACACACACACACACACACACACACACACACACACACACACACACGCACAAAGTTGATGCCAACCGTCCGCACACATTTTCCTGCATTCCTCTGTAACTATTTTCTGACACTGACAGTCAAAACACAGTGGCACAACACAGCACTTAGACAGAATTACCTCTATACAGGCCGATAAGAGACCAGACTTACACTAAGACATTTGTTGCTAACAGCACAGTTTGTACTGGCCACATTTCCCTGACAGATCTGTCCCAATCACAGTAGAAGCTGGACAGCAACCCACAGCCTGAAAGTCAAAGCCCTGGCTGCTTCTTGCCCTCTTGTTTATCCAACTCGTCCATTAATGATTTCTTCCCTACACATATTGTGGATCTACAGTACATTCTACAGTGTAGTTGTTGTACACAACGTATAAAATAGGGCCAAAACTAAAGCGGTTAATCAGACTAACCAATTTAGATGATCATGAGAATGTATATTAACCCATTGAGACCTGAGACCAGATTCTACGTCTTCTAAATCATGTCAGTTTTCAGAAAAAAACCAATGTTTCCAACTTCCCAAATGGAATCACTCTGTGTTGTGCTACAAGCTTGTATATTTGCTATTTTTTAATAGGTAAAGTTTCAAGTGGTTAAAACTAAGCTAAGGTGACACAGATGTGTTCCATGTCTTAATGGGTTAAATTGTTTATGCATTGATTCCACATGTATACATATATATTATATATCGGGTATTCATACTATTCAGCCTCATTCATTCACACACCTGCTTGCAGGCTGGGTCAACTCCTCTGCTGACATGTTTGACAGGAATGCACTGTATGCACACTGCACACCTCTGGAATGCTGGCTATGTCAGAGCTGGTTTTCCCTCTGACTTGTTACTCACATGTCACTTACAGTATGGATGGAGGGAATTCAAATTTGAATGAGCATCATGTTTTTCTTGCGGCACCAATGGCCCCAATGGGTGCAGTACTTAGTTCAGACTAGTCATTGGTCCGACAAAACGACAATCTTTACCTCAAACCCTAGACCTAAACATAACCACAAGCACGGGAGCAGCGCATGTTCGAGCGTACCGTCGGAATTACGCGCGGCATCCCACGCGACTGCCCGTGGCAAGTCCTTAAAACGTTTGAGGCAGGTGGAGTTTGCTTTCAGGTTGCGTTTGAGTGGGGATTGGGGAAGCAACTGTCTTTAGTTCACAGTAAACATAACCAATATGTCTGTGGAATTTTAAATAAGTCATATTGTATAGCCATTGGCATTGAGATATTTGGCATAAATATTGAGGTATGTCCAAGTGTTGAAACATAAAATCAATTTGGTCAATTTGGGCAAGTAGAACATAACCTACATGCCTTAGTGTCAACCTCATGCATACCACATAAGGCAGCGAGTTGCGTGTTCGATTCCAGAGCATGTTAGTCTTCAATGTACTATCAAAATAAAGGCAGGAAAATAAAACAAAATGAGAAACACCACTGTTTCGGTGGTCACCTCACCTTAACCCATTTTGACCAGTCGTTCTTCGATTTTTCCAAAAATAGCAGACCTACGAGCTCGTAGCGCGCCACTCGGTGGCGTGCTATGAGCTTGTAGATCTGCTATTTTTCAATAGCTAAAGCATAACATAATGCTAACACCAAAAGGGGTTCCCGCCGGAATGGATTAATCACCTAAAACTGGAGTATGTATGAATAGTCCTTCTGTTTTGTTCCTTCACTTTCCACCAATATATTTCTTTCCCCTTTCTCTTTGCAGCCAATAGTTGATTGCCCCCCCTCCACACCACAGCGGTTCTTAAAGCGGCGGCCATTGAGAGCAGCTCTCTAGAAATGTTCCAAAAACAATGGGTGGTCGAGTGCTCACTAAAAGAGGTGTTTTGTAAGAGCTGATGTGTGGGCTGTGGGTATTATGTGTGTAGAGAATAGACCTGTTACACAGTCAGTGGTACAGACTAGCTTTTGTGCAAGACGGAGAGACAGACAGACAGACAGACGGACAGATATTTGGAGTGCAGACTCGGGTCGGAAGTTGAGACATAGCCTAAAGAGAGATTTGTATTTAATGGGAGACCTCTGCATGCCATTTTGGGTGACAGAACATTGTGAATGTAGATGCGTAGAGCTGGGCTGCACGGCAGTCACAGTCATTTGGGGTCGGTCATAAGTCACATAGACACATACTGGTAAGAGTGAGATGATGTCAATGTCATCCTTGAACGTAACATTTTCATATCGACATGGATAAAAATAAGAAAAGAAAAAACTTTGACTGGTGGTTAGAGGGAATGTACTGACTGTATAACGGTTTCAAATCCACTATGCCACTACATCCACTATTGTCAGCATTTTGGGTCTTTACCTTGTGGCTTGTGTTAATGATAAATTGTTAAAATTGGTGCTATTTAATTTTCTTTGTGTGGAAAAATGGTGGCCAAGTTTTGCCTTTAATTACATGCCTAGAATTAGGGATGCCAGGTCGAAATTGGTTAATGGAACTTGTCTGTCTTGTTTGACCTATCACCTACATGTGATGACACAATGACCGATTACTACATAATGACGTATTAAGAGCTCTAAATGCCAACATGTCTAAATATGTGTGTGCTACCCTCAAAGTCATACTACGTTATGCTGACGGGTATGATCTTTCTCTAGCTGGCTCTTACTGTTTTTTGTGCTATTTCATTCTGCATGGATTAGTGCTGACGTGCAGTAGACACACTACGGCTGCATGCAACTGTCCATTAGTGTCTTAGTGATTATTCTATTGAACACATACTTTTGGACGGTTTCAACGAATTGATCCGAAATAACTACCTTTGTTTTTTCAACAATCGACAAAATCGATTAGTCTGAGTGATTAGCCAGATTATTTTGGACATCACAAACTGTATTTATTGAAGCTAAAGACAATGTGGCAGTAATTATGAACGCATTGTAGTACTGTGCTCCTTGCTTTAACAGTGCTGGCTTGAAGTCATAATGTGGCAAAAGTTCATTGACGCTGGCTAAAACATACTACACAAGAGAACTGTGACAAAGTGTAATCGTGTGCAACACGCCACAGTCACTTTCACTGTATCACACTTGTAGCCTAGGTTTTAATTTGTCCCCCACTGTCACTGTCCTTGTGAGTGCTTTCCAAATAATTTGGTTTATTATAACCCCCCCCTGTCACAGCCTTCAGTGGCCTAATATGAGGCCTCAGCCTCTTGACCCGCAGACTGGTCCCATGACAACCAGTGAAAGGGGTGGTATTTAATATTACGGGAGGGAGGTGCGGGATCATGACCGGGAAGTGCTTCCTGCCCCTCAAGCCTCCGAGCAGAGGGCCAGGTGTCCCAACTTAAGCAGTTCTTTTCATTCCTTTAAGGACCCTGGACCAGGCTAGTGTGACTTCAATAGGCTGATTCATTGGGGGAGGTTTAGGAGGTTTAGGAGGATGAGTGAGTAGGGGGTGCATGTCTTCATTGACTCAGTCCTCAGAGAGGAGAGCAGTCAAGCGTCTGTGAGCAGAGCAGATGGTGACAGACGCAGATTGCTCAATAGCCTATGTTCCATCATCGTGACATATGGGGTAAAAAACACAACTGCCCAGCAGGTCTCATCCCATCTTGTTCAGTGTGACAACCCCCCTTCCCCCCCCCCCCCCCCCCCCCCCCCCCCCCCCGCACTGCACGGGAGCTCCCTGCTCAGTTTTTTTGTACAATACTGTAACCTATTACATGGCTTGGTTGAATGCTTAATTCTGATTGGTCAATCGCTGAATTCAGTGGTGTGTTATTTCTTGATAATGACCTATCAACGCTCTATAACAGACCGATGCCTAATCAAACCCTCGGGAGTACCTGCTGCGTCCGCTTGATTTACTGCTGTTTCCAACATGACAGCCATGTAAACACACACACACACACTGTCATTTACAGCTAAACAGTGCTCTCAAAAAAGGTTTCTGAAAACATTTGAGCGAGAAATATACGAAGCGGTACACGAAAATGGATTCTGTTTGATCAACTCACTTCCTTGTTTTCCGACAGTGCTGCAGCTGGGCAGATGCCGGCCAGCGCGGCATTCATCGCTTATCTCTTTTTGTTATTTATGTATTAAGTATCCATGTCATAAGCAGGATCATGTCTGCCTAGGTGGTCATTGTCGGGATATAATTCAACCTTCAGGGTCATTCAGTGATTCAGGATAATTCACCTGTCTGTGAATTATCTCCCGACAATGACATTATCCCTTACATATACACTGGGTGGGTCGACTCCCAGTGGACTGGCCTCTCTATCCATTCAGGTACGACCACGACCAGCCTACCCGCCATGCAGTAATGTGCAACCAAGTACCGACAGTCTAAATTAAATCACTGGTTAGTTTTTTCAAACAGTGTGTACTTGTGCATACGAAAGTGGTTAGAAGAAATCAGTTGCGTTTAAAAAAAAAGGTGCCATTTCAGATCAAGTGATTCATTGTGGAATCATACATACACACTGACTTCATCATCTTCAAACCACACCCTGTCACGGATTTTGATGTTCTTTCATGATCAAACAATTTCATCTGACATTTCTCACTAGATGATGAGCACTATAGCTTCCCCCTGGAATAGTGTGTGTATATCATTTCCATCGGGCACAAACCTCATATAAAAAGAAAATTAATACCCTACTTCATCATACAAGACAATAGAGGGTATGCTGATGCATAAAATGAATGGGAAAACTAGTGGCACAGTGAGTTTAACATCGTTTAATGCAATCAGATAGGACTTTTCTCTTTGCATGTATGGGGCATCTGTAGGCGTTCCCACATAACTTCCGGAAGATGATGTCACGTGCATACCCCTCTATACTGAGTGTTGCACGAAATAGTGAAAATGGCAGATCTACAAAAAGCATGGCATAGCGGACACATTGTGAGCTTGTAGCTTTGCTATTTTCACTCATTTTAAATGTTTTAAAAGCGATTATGAAAGGTTTCCAAGGTTTCAACCAGACGGCAACGATATGTCGTCGTGAGAGACAGGGAGGGAACCATTGCTCAAGAAATAACTTAACTTGAGCGTGCAAAATATACATGACTAATAAATGCCAAATTCATATTTATCAGCTTGCTCAGTCTGAGGGCTCGTTTCACAAGCCAGAACATGAAATGACACAGTAGGCGGGCCACAGTGCACAACAACGAGGCTCAGTATGCAAATAAAGACGTTTTTACCATTCATCCGCATAAGCATTTGAATGTCTCGTTCTTTGCAGCAGGAGGCTCATACATTGACACACCAGAGCAGTGTTTCTCTCCCTCTCTCGCTCTCTCTCTTGGTCTGGAATAAAACAATGTTATCAAACATTCTGTCCGTGCAGACCTACACCACAGTGTTGCCATGTCCACTTAGGGCTTGTTTTTCTGTAAATTGGCTTGTAAAATATTAGTGGTGGCAGTTTATTGGGTTTGTTGCAACTAAGTGTAGTTGCTTATTTGGGCTTCCTATAATGTTGTGTAGTGTTTCTCAAATATCTTCATGTCAAGGCCCCCCCAAATTAGTATGATTGATTGAATACTTTATTAGGCAGAAATGTAAATGTCACAGAGTACAGTCAAACGCTTAGTCTAAAAGGATATCACAGAAAAACTTAATTGCGGTCTTGTTGTTGTTATTTAGGTCCTCGCCCTCATCGTAAGATGAGGGTGAGTGGTTGTGAAGGGGTTTGAATCCACCGTGGTGCATCCAGGTTTTTGGGGCGGCTATGCCAACACAATTTCATTCAGAGACCATCACTTCACAGACTTATTCTGGCTTTAAGTCCATAGTCCTGTGGATGGGTTTTAGATTTCTCAGCTCTTCTTTGATCGAGTCTGATTTATTCAGATTGGATGGTGAACAGGGAGAGGAAAGAGGGGGATGACACGGAAGCCAAACTCGGCCTATGGGAAGGTATTAGCCTTATTTATGTGGTAGTGGTATATGTGCTCTTAACCAGGTGAGCCACCATCCAGGGCACCCCCACTCATTATTTCTTTAATGAACATATCATATGCCATTTGAGTGTAAAAATTTACTGCTTTTCCATTGGCAATTAGTCTTGTTCTCAACTGGGGTGGTCTTCATTTTTACGTGCCAGGTTTCTGGGACAGGAGACGGTATTTTCCAATATGGCAGCAGCCAGATAGAATTTGAGAACTCAGACTTGAATACGTGACAGAAACTTGCCGTTGGCCAGCCTCTTCAGTTTAATCGCCCGTTGATGGTGTGTTCTGTTTCCAGCGTTCACTGGAATTGACACCGGGACTTGTCACCATCGATAAGAAGCTATTCTCTGACTGCAACCTTTTTCCTTTTTTTTTCTCCACGTGCATGCAATGATTGTGTGTGAATGTGTGTTGGGGGCACATTGCATTCCCCAGGTCATAACTGATAAGTGATGTGCTTGTTTGTTTCCAGTCTTGTGATTGAACATGACGTACAGTGCTATTACGCCACAACAGTGTGTGTGTATTGTGTCCTCGTGGGGACGGGAAGAACAACCTCTCTGGGCCCCTAAGGGCCACAGTCGTGGGGGAACTCATACGACGAAATGATATCCATCGTCTTTTGTGATGTGCCGGGAAACCCAATGCTCTGTATTATAGGTTACGTCACAACACAGCATGGCTTATTGTAGCCGCTTAACACTAGTGCCCTAAATCCCTTGTCATGACATCCATTCTATGACATTATAGCTGCTTTTAGGCCTTAGTCTGCAATTTATAGCCTTTCATGGCGAACCTTTAAAAAAAGATTATCGCTGGTTTTGTGTCTTTTATCTGCCTAAGAATTATGTAACGGGCATGCATACAAGTTTTATTCCTTAACCCATTCTGGGCGGGCACCCATTTTGGTATTAGCACTATGTTATGCTTTAGCTATTTTTGAAAAATCGAAGAACGACTGACATTTTGAGAATGGGTTCATCAGAGCAGTGTGTGTCCGGTGGAAACCTCGTATGAATCTGATCTCAGGTCAGAATGGGTTAAGCTTTAGCGGCGGACCGGCGGTGAAATATTGCTGATGCTTGCTCCCGGAGAAACTGTGGGCTCCACTTACACCTGGTGCTCGCTCTCCTCTCATGCCAAAGAAGCATTTAAATTCTACTTTGGCTGGCAGTGACGGAAACACTTTTAGCCACATAGTGTAAACCACTGGTTCCCCAAACAGTGGGTCTGGACCCATTTGTGGGTCGCTTTATTTTGGTTTCCGTCATTTCCGTTTTTAATCATTATTATTATTATATAAAAAAATATATTTTTCATTAATTAAAAACTAACGTCAATGATTGCATGGACTCCAGGGTTCAAGTGGTTTAGAGCTGGCCTTTCTCTCGTATATATATACTGTATGTGTCTTTTCTTGTATTGGAGAAAACGTGAATCGGTTTGGAATTGGATTAAGGCGCGTTCGATCCGTGGGCGTTCAGGAAAGCCAAAGAGTGGGAGAGGCAACGCAGACCTGGCCTGTCCTGACAGATTGTTGAGAGAGACCTGCTATATCTGCTCCTTGTCTTGGCTAGCTCCTCCAAGCTGACAGCCTTGCCTCTGGCTCCCGGGCCGAGTGAAAGTATGTGGGCCAAAAGACATGTTTAAAATGTGGGCTATGCAGGTAGGAGCCGAGGTTATGCAACACACACACACACACACACACACACACACACACACACACACACACACACACACACACACTCTCTCTCACATAATAAGTCACGGATACAAAATGAGTCGCACACCTAGCAGACCAGCTATTGTCCTAGTATACGCCTGCCTCTGGCTCCCGGGCCAAGTGAAAGTATGTGGGCCAAAAGACATGTTTAAAATGTGGGCTATGCAGGTAGGAGCCGAGGTTATGCAACACACATGCACGCACAAGCGTGCGAGCACGCACACACAGTCACACACACTCTCACATAATAAGTCACGGATACAAAATGAGTCACACACCTAGCAGACCAGCTATTGTCCTAGTATAAGGGTCACCGGTACAACCGGCAGTGCTGTATTGTAATCCAGACTTCAGAGCAGTGGTTTTTAAACATTTTGTGGCCAAGGCAAGGCACACCTGTATTCATAGTGAAAACGGCAGATCTGAGAGCTCACAACATGTATCACGATGTGTTGTTGCACTTGTAGATTATCAGTTTTCACTTCTTTTTTTGCTATAATGACCAAAATAGTGACACCAGGTTGAAAATGTAGGGTACAGAATTTGTCTCCATATCGGGAAATGAGAAGTAAAATAATGAAAGTAGTGATATATCAAATCTAAAGATAATTTGAAGCTTGTTGTATAGTCGGTATATAGAGGGTATGTGCAATGGCACGTAATGTGAGTGGCTAATCGAGTGGCAAAGTCAGTTTAACGTAATTTAACCCATTCTGACCGGGCACCCATTTTGGTGTTGGCATCATGTTATGCTTTACCTATTGAAAAATAGCAGATCTACAAGCTCATATCGCGCCACCGAGTGGCGCGATACGAGCTTGTAGGTCTGCTATTTTTGAAAAATCGACTGAACGACTGACATTTTTAGAATCTGATCTCAGGTCAGAATGGGTTAATCAGACCAGTGTGTGTCCAGTGGAAACCTCGTATGAATCTGATCTCAGGTCAGAATGGGTTAATGCAATCATAATAGGACTTAACTGTTGGGCTGTTCAAGGACAGAAAGTAGTTTTTCTCCACTCAGTAGGCGTTCCGGCGTAACTTCCGCGTATGATGATGATGTCACGTGGATACCCTCTATTGTAACAATGTGTCACACTTTACACACAAAATCCCAGGGTGCACCTGGGCTTGTCTCACCGAACACCAGTGTGCGTTGACACTTCGTTTTCTGCAGGAGGCGACTGCTCTAGTGCCTGGCTTTCTGTTCATGTCTGTGCGTGCGTGTTCACGTCATTTTTAATTGAATGTCTAAAAGTTAGCCGCCCACCCTCGAGACTTTTCCTGTGTGTCGAGCTGGTCTCCCAGGAGGTTGCTCTACTGGCAGTTCTGTCTGAAACTTCTCTCAAGAAGGCATTAGCACATTTAGACCTGGAACGCATCTGTGTCGCCTTAGCGCTGAACCACTTTAAGCATTATTTTAAACTTTAGCTGTTGAAAAATAGAAGATCTACTTGTACAAGCTCATAGCGCGGCACTCAGCTTGTAGTTCAGCTATTTTCGAAAAATCATGAAAACATGCGCAAGTCTTTGAATATATATATTCTTTCACAGCGAACGTTTTCAACTCATCTTTGCTTCTAGGAGGTCCCTTGTACAACATATGTTCAGATAATTACACATAATTGTTGGGGTCCTGCCGTCCTGGACATGAAATAGTTTGAGAACCACTGATATAGAAACAGGTTTTTCAGAAACCTAATCTGGTCCTCCGGTCTTAATTGGTTAACGTCCTTGGCTGTGGCCACCATCACCATGGTTCACAACACAGGCCAGGAGGAAGATTCAGAGAGAGGAACGTACCCAACACATTTTTGGATGTGATGCCGATCACACACATTTTTAATCAAAAATCTAATTTACTAGAGAGAAAAAAAATGATGATAAAAAAAATCGTAACTGCCAAACTGCTATTTCTTAAAACCTTTCAACATTATAACAACATGCCAAAAATAGTGTTGGGACACATCGACTGCACTTCTTATTGACTATCAATGTTGTCAAAAAAGCCAAATAATGTCCAATACATAACATCGGCCAAACTGATATATCGGTCTGGAAATGTATAGAAAACGCAACTGCAGCTCGCAAATGTCCAATTAGGCAATTATCTTAATGAATAAATTACGATGGGCTGGAACAGCTGTGCCCATCAGAGTGAGCAAAGCAAATAGACAGAATGCTGGCGCCTCTTAAAAGGATGTTACAATAGGCCTTTAGACTAGATGTTTTCATCAATGGTTTGTTGGGGGGGCATAAATTCAACATCAGCTCAACTTTATTCACTGTTGCAATCTCAAGGGGGTTTACAGGCCCACACCTGATGAAGGAGAAACGGCCTCTCCCCTCTCCTTAGGACCCTCATTCGGACAAGGAAAACTCCCAAGAAAACAGATTGGGGATGAGAAAAGAAAAGGAGAAAGCGATTATTTCATTTAAATGTCTTTCTTTTCTTATTGGCATACATTGATTAGTTCGATTAACTAATTGCATACATTGTGGTACAGAGAACATACAACTGGGGCTGCATATCAAAAGAGAAAGCTGAAAACAAAAAGAAAACATTTTTTTGTTGAAAGAGCTGATACTGTGATACTGTGCCGCTTACTGTGCAGTGCCCTTCTCCATTCTGTTGTTATACATTTCCAAACTTCCTATGCAGGCTACTACTGCATTGGTCTCTGAAAATTACTGAAGCCAAGATTACATAATAGGCCAGATTTTCCATTGGCTGTGTGTGTGTGTGTGTGTGTGTGTGTGTGTGTGTGTTTGGTCTGGCAGTAGGCTGGTGGAGAGAGATGGCAGCTGCTCTGGTGCATTCTGGGGCCAGTTCTGTTCCTCGTGTCGGTGTGCGTGTAGATGTAGAGCAGTGGTTCACAAACTGTTTAGCTCAACTTAAAGACCCAAAAAAGAAGTTATTTGTTTGCCCCCGGGATTCAGTGATTAGTGAAAATAGCCGATCTACAAGCTCACAAGGCGTCGCTTTGCACCGCGTTGTGAACTGGATTGATTTCTTCGTGAAATTAATGAATAAAAATCATTGAATTCATTTTTTAATTCATGACATCTTTTATGCTTTTTTGGGAATGTTTGTTGAAAATATTTTTAAATAAAAACTTCTGTAATCTCTGCCTGCCTGTTGCAGGAGTCTTGACTCTTGTTGGGCTTTGTTGTTTAGAGTGCTGTTTATTGCAAGCGACGAGAGTCTCATTAGTGTGTCCAGACCATAGAGTATTAAAAGGATAGAGACTGATCTGCCGCGAAGCTCCGCCCCCTCCGCTATTCATGGCAGTGGAAGTTGCTCAGTGGCGTTTTGAAGCAGCCCGAAGGACCGTCTATTTCCGCCTTTTTGGGCGCATTTCCGCATTGGACCACCGAATTTTGGTGGTCCAATGCGGAAATGCAACCGAGCGCTCAATGTTAAAGCCCAGCTGCACGGGGTTTCCTGGTCATGAATCCACGGGTGCGCCTGCAGTCCTTCCTCTTACCACTAGGGCCCATCGCTTCAACGTTGGAGTGCCTAGCTGGCCCCTTGGTCCAGACGTTGTCGTCGAGCGATCTACGTTGGTTGCTGTGGACTGTGTGGGGTGACCTAACTTAACCCATTTTGGGCGGGAACCCCTTTCGGTGTTTCAAGCATTCTGTTATACTTTAGCTATTTAAAAATAGCAGATCTACAAGCTCATAGCTCATACCAGGTGTTAATGGGATAATAATCTCCTGCTGACTGCACCAGCACCACACTCACTGTATAATCCTCTGTGTGCAGTTAACCCTGAGAGCCAGTGTACAAGATAAGTTTAACCAAATGGACCTGTAAGGCCCTGAGGATATTATTGTGCACCCCACAACTACAGGCATCTGTATTCATAAAGCAGCAGGTACCTCCCTGACCATTCAAGAGTTTTCACTTCATTTCACATTTCATCTTTCGGCTTTGTAGGCATCGGCTTATAGTTCCCCTAAAGATTCAGCAGAAATTATTATCAGCGGAAAAAGTGTGTTTGATTGTTTAAGGGATCAAAAGTCGGGAGAAGGGATTTACAAGGCTGAAGTGTCTGAAGCCCATGTGGAACCTTAGTCCCGATACCAGCCGCGATAAAGGTCTTGGATCACGGTGGAGTGAATTAAGGCAGAGCTCCCACGTTGTAGGATATGATCCTGTGTGGAGATCTAATACCACAGGATCATTCATAGCTGCTGTGACCTCCCGACCCCACGGAGGAAATGGCCATTAACGTAGCTCTGCAAAGCCCTTCAGCTTTTGAGTTGGAAGGTTTTAGAGGAGATTGTGTGACAGTGATAATTGTTAAAGCATCCATCAAAGGCCACACGTCTTGTGTCTAGATGATGGTTCATAACGAAAGCCATGCTTGTATCCTCTTTCTGTGCTATTAACCACAGTCATGTATAAAGGTCTCTGAGGACTCTTTCTGTACTATTTACCACTGTCATCTGTGTAAAGATCTCTGAGGCCAGAGGCTTTCAGTGGTCCTAAGTAAGTACTGTACTCCAATTTCCATTACTTTCACTTGTACTCCACTACATCTCAGAGGCAAATATTTTTAAAATTTACTCCACTGCATTTATTTGAAAACTTTAGTTACTAGTTGATGCCGGAATAGTTCTACATTGCAGTATTGATACTTTTACTTTGTACAATTGAGTACTTTTTCCACCACTGGTATCGAACATTTTCACAGCAGCTCATAAAGAATAACCAGCTCAGTGGCGTGGTTTTTAGAGTGTCCACCCTGAGACTGGGAGGTCGGGGGTTCCATCCCCGGCCGGGTCATACCAAAGAAATGGGACCCAGTGCCTCCCTGCTTGGCACTCAGCATCAAGGGGTTGGATTGGGGGTAAGTTCCTGCGACATACTAGCGTCATGTCCATTGGGTCTACATGGGGTGTACATCAAGCTGCCTCACGCTACAGAAACAGGAGATAGGCTCATGCCCCTATGGGCCTCATGGCTCGACAAGGCTTTCTTTACTCATAAAGAAGTGTGTTTAGTTGATTGGTCTCTTAGTAGTGTGTGGAACACAGGTCTAGCATAAAAAAATAAATTGCTCCGTTTCTGAGATGTAACATGTATGTATCAACTGTGTTTGTTTTTATATTTTTGGGGGCATTTGTGATGGAGACTGTGAGCAGAGAGACGGGATAGGTGGGAAGGATTGTATTATTTATTGCCTTATCTATGTGGTATGTGTGCTCTTACCAGGTGATCCCCTAGCGCCTATTGCTCAATGTTTGTAGGCAGACATGTCATTGCTGGATACTGGACTGCATCTAGTCTGTGCTCCTGAGTGCTGCAATCTACTTAAACTGGTGTTATTATATAAGAATATGATGCAGTGGATTCTATACATTGTAAACAATACAAAACGGAAGCTTTCATTGCAAAGGGAGGTTCACCGTTGGAAACAAAGCTTCACTTCATTTCTTTTATAAAGGTCCTTGTCTAGTTCTCGGTTCTGGTTTCACCCACTCAAGGCTGAATGGCCACTGTGTGTGTGCGTGTGTGTGTGTGTGTGTGTGTGTGTGTGTGTGTGCGCGCGTGTGTGCGTGCGTCGGTGCAGGTCAACTATAATGCTGGCTGTATGCGACCTGGCTTCTGGCCCTGTTATGCTACGCTATAGGCCTCGGCACAATGTTGACTGTAAGTGTTTGGGAGTCAGTAGTCTATGTAAATGTTAAAGAGTGGCCCGGCAGCCAGGATGTTAGGCTAGCTGTTTGTTCTGCGTTGCTGAATGGCTGCTGTGTTGTGTAGTGTCTGCCTACAATGTCCTGTCTGTCCCCATACTGTACATTCTATCTAGTGGAGGCGGGCCGGGGGTTTGGGGGGAGAGAGAGAGAGAGAGAGAGAGAGAGAGAGAGAGGGGCGTTTGAACTCTGGACAAAAAAGCAAGATTTTCACCACTCCTCAGAAAAAAATATAATAAATCTCCAGGAGATCAGCTTCACAGGAAAATAAGAAGTTTTGATTTCACAGATTTGAGTCTTTCACTGACAGAACAACAACAAACAATGTACGCAGTAACGCAGCACATGGAAGACCATAATACCATAATAATTAAATGTGTGGCGGGGAAATGTAAAACTGGCAGTTTGTGAGGCTTTGAGACGACACAGTGGTGATTGACGAGTGTGGGCCCTTAAACCATGAATTCCCCATTAATGAAGAGGGGGAAGGGCAGAAATGTGATGTGGTGGGAGGGGGCTGACACCAGGCTCTGTATTGCAACAACTACCGTTCTGTATGAGTAATGTGTGTGTGTGTGTATGTGCGTGTGTGTGTGCGGTATGTGCGTGCTGCTACAACTTGTTTATGTATGAGTAATGGTGTGCTTTGGCGGGGGCGGTGTCCGAACGTGGAAAAGCATGGGAAAGCCGCCCTGCCGCGATCACAATGGAGCCTCAGAGTGTTGCAGTGTTGTGCTTCCACGTGGATCAGAGTTAAAGCTAATACTAACTGGTTTGTCCTAAGAGATGAGGGATCATGACTTATTATATAACACTAGGTCAATTGAGACCTGAGACCAGATTCTCCAAAATGTCTCCTAAATCTTTTTCGTTTTCAGTGGTGCTCAAACCTTTTCATGTCACGGACATTTGGTACACTCAGATTTCAAGGTTCAAGTGATTTAGTTTTTGTTGATTTTTGACGGCCTATGCCCAGCTTGGAAGACAAAAGTGAGGACAGAAAAGTCAAGACGCAAATTGTGATTGGCCGGAATGACATTTGTAATGATTTGAATGACGCTCGCACGCACGCTGTCCATTCCACTCCACCATCATAATTGTATGAACACATATTAATCCTTTTTTGATCGCCACATTTCTGAATGTGATGTGATTTCTGATGATCTGATCGCTGTATGTCAGAACTAGCCTCTCATGTTTGCTTCTCTTTTAGAGGCATTCTGGTAGGGGACGGAGTGGCCTTTCTTACATGAATGAACTTGTCAGTGAACTGAAGCTGGCGTGTGAGTGAGCCTCACGTTGGCCAGGAGAGGGCAGCAGCACTGTACTGTAGCCACCTGAGAGAGCTAGGGAGAGAGAGAGCTAGGGAGAGAGAGAGAGAGACACACGCACGCAAGCACGCACGCACGTCCGTACACACACACACACACACACACACACACACACACACACACACACACACACACACACACACACACACACACACACACACACACACACACGCACGCACTACTGTATGTCCACTCCACCTGATCATAATTGTATGAATGAACGCATAACCCTTTTCTGATCGCCACATTTCTGAATGTGATGTGATTTCTGATGATCTGATCGCTGCATGTCGGAATTAGCCCTCATGTTTGCTTCTCTTTTCAAATCTGAGCATGTATTTTGAGCATTATCATCGTGGACATTATAGGCATATTAAGGTTTTACATGCGCTAGCATTTTGTTGAGCAGTAGAATCAGGCCTTGTCGGGTCTCGCAGGTTTGTGCTGTTGGAATGTTGGAATGTTCCCTGATTCTTCTTCAGATGATGCCCAATGAGGAGCACAACCACTTTCAAATTATGAATTGAATTCTAGGTGAGAACCGAAATAGATCGGCTACTTTCTATATTCTTGAGGGGCACTAGCCCCTCCAATGCCTGGCTTTTAAAATGACATCATATGGCAGCCAAGTCTATGGACTTTTAATGTTTGTTTAGGGCAGTAGTACTATAGTCAACACATTGGATGAGGTGATGTGAGGGTGGAGATGACATGCAGCATGCGTTTTTTGCTGAGCCTGGGAGTTGATGTTCGCTGATGGGGCACTTGTTTTACAGGTTTAGGGTTAAGGTTAGGTTTGGGCATAGTTTTTGTGAGGTTAGGTTTCTGGTTTAAGGACTTTCAGTGTTTTGTACCATACAATTGTATGTATAAGTACAGAACAAAAAATGTTTGCTTTCTCCATCTTTGTTGAAGAAGAGTCTGGGCTGTTTTTACCATACAATTGTATGTATACTGTATGTACAGAACAAAGAATGTTTAGTTAGGTTTAGGCATAGTTTTTGTGAGGTTAGGTTATATTATTAACCCTGCCCTACAACAAGCGCTGGCTACTACTACTATTAGGACTCCTACACTCGGCAAAAAAAAGAGTCCCTGCAGCAGAGTGCCTCCTGCTTCACTCGGATTATAGGATTCAATTTCAAACCCAGGTTGCCAACTTGCCGAGAGGACTATTTATATTCATGTAGTATACTATGCACTCTTACTAGGTCAGCCCCTGAAGAGACAACGGTGACGTTACTGTATGTGATCCTTTACTTGAATTGACCTGGTGCATTGCATTGTGTGGCCCCAGAACCTGACCCTGAATACACCCTGTTTACCTGGTGCATTGTGTGGCCCCTGAACCTGACCCTGTAGACACCCTGTTTACCTGGTGCATTGTGTGGCCCCTGAACCTGACCCTGTAGACACCCTGTTTACCTGGTGCATTGTGTGGCCCCAGAACCTGACCCTGTAGACACCCTGTTTACCTGGTGCATTGTGTGGCCCCTGAACCTGACCCTGAAGACACCCTGTTTACCTGGTGCATTGTGTGGCCCCTGAACCTGACCCTGTAGACACCCTGTTTACCTGGTTCATTGTGTGGCCCCTGAACCTGACCCTGAAGACACCCTGTTTACCTGGTGCATTGTGTGGCCCCTGAACCTGACCCTGTAGACACCCTGTTTACCTGGTGCATTGTGTGGCCCCTGAACCTGACCCTGAAGACACCCTGTTTACTGAATTGATTCAAACATCCTAGCATCCTTCCTGACAAAAAGGTGCACAGGGCAGATATGACGAATGACTGAAATATACCCAAAAATGTATGGCATTTTTATAAATGTTATACTTAATTTTATTTATTTCTATATATGTATGGAGTCTATGGACAAGACATCTTTCAACATGTAAACAATTGTGGCGACGATTATGATAAAATGATTGTGATTAGACGATTACCGGTATGTAATAATTGTGACACCCCTATGCCTATGGCTGGACGGATGGACCGATGGATGGATGGATAAATGGACGACAGATAATCCTCATGTCATGGAATCATAGAGTGGCAGCAGAACATCATGCATGGATATCATATACCCCCCACCCATATACCCCCCACCCCCATCATTTAGTTTTGGTGCTGCCATCAAGTGATCTAAAATACTGTGCCGTTGGTAATGAGATCAGGTGGTGTTGTGATGATGAGTTAACGACTCCTCCCCCCCCCCAACTCGATGTCACATCACAGACGGGGTCATCGGGGCACGACATGAGCCTCCTGGGAGGGCAAAGGTCACAAAGGAGAGCTGTTTTTTTTCGGTGTCCTGTCCCTTGACAGCGGTCGGGGTGGGGGGAACAACAATGCATGGCACAGAGACGGTGTTTAATGACTCATGAAGACAGACGATAGCTGTGCTGGTCGCATGTGTGAGTTTAGATGTAAGTAATTACATGGCGGCTATCCATAATGCTCAGGAGGTCTGAGGAAGAGCTTTGGCTCGAAACGTTACCATTTAAGAGTAAAGATAATATCTGGGAGCAGGGAATGGTGTGCGGACTCTTTATTCTTCAACTATCACTGTTTTTCACCCGGCGCCCACACTGCCTATTAGGTTATAGATGTTTCATGCATTTTGTTTATTTTGGTTTGGTGGTTTTTCAGCCTCTATTTTCAGCCATAGACATTGAGGACATTGTTGACAAACTAACAAAAAGCAATATATGCCTATTACTTTAGACCTATGCAGACAAAGTACATGCATGAGCAATCATGAATCCACAGCCTTGTAGTACAGATAACAATACATTAAACAACATGTTTAAGGTGCATAGCTTCTTATTCTTTTGTGTGCATGCGTGCATGCGTGCGCACTGTTTCTGATATGACATCATAATGTCATTACTTGCTATTACTACCATTTCAAGCTGTAGGGGACTCACTGTCTTACTATTTTGTTTCAAATTGTAGCCTAGGTTTCCCTCAGTTGTACATGGGATACTTACAGCATGCTAACGTGCAAAAACAGAGGGTGTCAATCTCTCCTTCTCAACTTTATTATTACCATAATAAACCTTGCCATTTTACTAGTCCCTTGACACTGCTGGACTGGACCAGACGAGAAATATAACATAGACATATAAAACATCTCAAATCCTCCCACAGGCTATTAAAATGAACAATATAGATTTGGTTCAACAAGTATACATTACCAGGGCATACTTTCCAAGATTTATTATTTGGCATTATATGCTTCATTCCAGATGCATACAGTGAGAGGGACTTTTTTTTGACTTGCAGTAATGAGCCTGATTCGAACCAGGGTCTTAGCTTAAGTTGACGATTAATTGTCACACAAATAATTGTGATTAACGATTTAAGTGTGTTTTTTGGAACTTTGGAATGTTACAATTTGTATTTCCGTTTGACTTTTTGGCTTCGTAATCACAAATTGCACAGGGCAGATTGCGATTATCTCAAATAATTGTGATGAGCCTAGCTAGCTGTGCTAAGGACTGTAGCCTTGTGGAATGTGATTTTACTCTGTGATCCACTGCGAGGCGCCCAACGCCAACACGGCCTTCTTTCCAAGTACGTTGAAGAAGCAACACGGCTTCAGTTCAAGTCCACAGGCAGCATTGTTGAAGAAGGCAGCCGTGTGTGCAGCGCGCTGAGGCGATTAGGTTACCATCCTCTCTCCCCAGGATATGGCTGATCGGAGCGGGGGGAGCGCGCCTCGGACATCCTGCCTGTCTGTTGGTCTGTCTGGGCATATTGATGATCTGTTTTACACCGATCAATACCTCAAAGGGGGGACAGTTGTGTGTTGAAGTCAGTGGTACGAGTGAGGAGGCCGTGTGTGTTTGTGTGTGTATGTGGGTTGCACCATGGTACGGTGCGTTTTTTTAATGTTGTCTGTAGTTCTCAGGCTCCAGCTAAATTAGTTAATACTAGGACCGTTACCTAGAGCGCTTAATACTGGTCCAAAATACTGAAAATAGTGAACGTTGTTTCGAGACTCGACCGGTTCCGAGATCTCTTTTCAAATGACAGGCCCGGACCCGAATGTACCATGTCAAATTGCTTCCGACATCAAAGTGGACCCGACATTCCTATTTAAAAGACGAACCAGTGAGGTTCGTTCCAAGATCCAATTTGTTCCGATATAGATAGCTTGTAGATCTGCTATTTTCAGCATGCAACCAAGTGTAAAATGTATTTTACTTATACTGGATTCTGGATTATACTAGTCCCTTCCTAAAAAAATTGTCTAGTTTTTATTTGTTGACAAAATTGGCGGTATATTTAGTCTTAGTTTTAGTCACCATAGCTTAGTTTTAATTTTGTTTACATTTAGTTTAAAAGGTAGTCGACGAAATCAACACTGTCTTGTCACTGATGCATGAAACTTTGTCCTCCCCTATTTTGCGCTGCAGTAATCTCATCCCAGGTCAGTGGAATCATCATAGAGCTTCATGCTTGTATCTACCAATCAGTACTTTGCATGGGTCTTAGCATCCAAAGAATAATAATAATCTTGAAACATTCTCTGAATGTGGCAAAAAATATTTTTAGCTGGTGGTCCGTCATGGCCAAATGCATTCATTTGGGGGACCGTGCTAGGTATAACAGGCACGCATGCACGCATGCACGCATGCACACATGCACGCACGCTACTGGAATACTGTGTGTGTGTGTGTGTGTGTGTGTGTGTGCACACTGGTGACTAGGCAGTAGTTTGTTAAAAAGAACAGCCAGGGTTGTGTCCTGACGTGAGCCTTGACAGTAGCTACTCGCCCCAGGGTCTTGGGTGCACACACACACACACACACACACACACACACACACACACACACACACTCCCGCACACACTCAGCAACATGACAGTAGTGCTTGCAGCAGCAGTTTGCTGTGCTCACTAACCCAGTTAACTGTGGTCTAAAGTCAATACGCTGCTACTTCCCCTGTAGAGCGCAGCAGGCCTGCGTCGTTCCCAGGCCTCCCCGGCCGTACCCCACGCACGGTCCTCCTCGCTTCACGTCATGCCTCTCCGCTTCAGGCTCTGTAAATGAGGTCATGACCTCCGCTGGGGTGGGCCACGCTCCCGTCCTTCAGCGGTTCACTCGTGTTCATGGTCCGGCTCAAAGTGTCCAACGATTAGCATCGGTTCCGCTGACTTTAGAGGGGCTGTTTTGCTCTGAAAATGATGTGAATCTATGTGCATTTTGGTCTTCAGTTTCTCCATCATGGTATATTACAGCTTAACATGGTGTTCCACAAGAAAATGCCCACAAGAAAACTACTTTACTGACTTTTTATATATATTATTTGAGGTTCAGTGGTTTCTGATCACCCTACGCCTATATGGCAATGCTGCAACGAGCTTTGCTTCAGTTGCGTTTGAGCATTTGTCAGGAATTCACTATTCAGTACGTTGGCAGTAACTATGATTGTGTACATGTGCTTCATACAAATTCACCATGACAAAATGCTTTTCTGCTTCGTTCGTGTGAGTTTGTTAGTAATAATCTAGGGTTGTCCTCCTGGTAAATGTTTATTTTTATTTAGTTTCTGCTCCTGAGCCTAGTAATTGTTAAGTAGTATCGTATGTGCTAATAGTCTAGATTCAATATGTAGATTAATAGAGCATGTGGTGGGAACTTGCATTTCAGACATTATATATTACCGTCAGACTGCTTTCACTTTTGATTACCAGATCACTAGATCAATAATAACATCTGTCAAGGCTATTCTGCAACGCTACTGTCTGCATGTCTCGTTATTTCACGTGCAAGGCGTCCAACACGGCGTGGCTGCATTGCACAGATCGTCAACGCTGCAAAATGATGGGATTAAGTCACGGCCATGCCATTAATCAAACGTCATCCCCTGATGTTTTAATTGAAACATGTGAGACAGTTTTCATAGTTTTGGTTTAGAGTAGCCTATGAGGATGAATGCATTAGAAGAACCAGAGAGTAAGGAGGCAGACACAGAGGGGGGTCCACAGAGACCGAGAGAGAGAGAGAGAGAGACTAAAAAAATGCGTAATATGTAAATGTCTACAATGGAGCCATAAAATGTGTCATAGATAATTTTACTCGCACAAGTTGGCTTTGTCCGAGACTCACAGGTCTTTAAATTAACACGGAATTCTCTTCCGGGCCGCTCGTCGTCATGAAAGGGGGCGGGACTGCGACGCTCTATAACTCATGCCCTCCCAACTTATAGCCTTTAGCTGTTATAGTAGTGCTACTTTCTTATTGTCTCCACCAGGCCGAAGGCATGGGGAGAGAGTATGTTTGTCTCCACCAGGCCGAAGGCATGGGGAGAGAGTATGTTTGTCTCCACCAGGCCGAAGGCATGGGGAGAGAGTATGTTTGTCTCCACCAGGCCGAAGGCATGGGGAGAGAGTATGTTTGTCTCCACCAGGTCGAAGGCATGGGGAGCGAGTATGTTTGTCTCCACCAGGCCGAAGGCATGGGGAGCGAGTATGTTTGTCTCCACCAGGCCGAAGGCATGGGGAGAGAGTATGTTTGTCTCCACCAGGCCGAAGGCATGGGGAGAGAGTATGTTTGTCTCCACCAGGCCGAAGGCATGGGGAGAGAGTATGTTTGTCTCCACCAGGCCGAAGGCATGGGGAGAGAGTATGTTTGTCTCCACCAGGCCGAAGGCATGGGGAGAGAGTATGTTTTGCACTCCGTCTGTGTGTGTGTGTGTGTGTGTGTGAGTCCGTCCGTCTATTACCAGCTAATCTCCGGCACCGTTAACCTGGTCGGGTGCAGGCTTTAGTTCCGACATACTATTGATCCGAAACCTCAATCCTAACCTAACCCTAACCGCAAGCACGGGAGCAGCGCATGTCGGACCATCGCTTTTTCGCATCGCATGTCCCCCCGCTTCGGATCTTCGTTGTGTCGGAAAAGCGTGCGCACCCCAACCCGGTCACCGTCGGTGCCACATTTTGATGAACCTCCCCCAAATTTTCCAGAACGGCCTGTTATAGCGCCACCAGGAGGCCGACTTTTGAAAAAATGCCTCAAATCATCCAATTGCCATCCAAGGCAAGAAGAAATGGCACCTTTTTCACATTGCCTATTATAGCACCACCAGGAGGCCACAACCTGACCTGCCCTGGTGGAGACCTGTGCCCCGAGGGGCACGTTATCTAGCCTATTTCTGTTACATAATGCTAATCCTTCCTTTTAGCTTCTTGCTAGCTCTGTGAGCCACTTGGTTCCCACACATTCTGTGTTCAGTCAGGGCTTCCGTCTGTTGTTTTAAAAGGCCTACTGATTGATACGGCAACAGCTCCCATACCATTTGACTTACCTCTCTCTCTCTCTCTCTCTCTCTCTCTCTCTCTCCCCCCCTCTCTCTCTCTCTCTAAAAATCTATGCCAAAACAATGGGAAAATGTCAATTTTTGTGTATTAATTTTTTTGCATACAAATCCACTTTTAATTACTTCCTTTGAACGCATTCTTCCAAATACATCTGGTTTTGATTACAGAACTACTCGGTTTTAAATTTCATTCAAGATGACATACAGACAGTGTATTACTCGTTTAAAATATGTATCTGCAAACGTTATAGGTTAGAAATAAGCGTCTGTAGCGGCGCTACGTCCCATAGCCTGAAGGCATGCGACGCTCTGATTGGTTCAGAAACACACAGCCTTCCTTCACAATGCGTCACGATGACGCATAGTGAGCTTGTAGATCGGCATTTATTGTGGAATGGGACATTCTGCACAATGAGTACTTTTACTTTTGGTACTTATAGTTAGTATATTTTGATGCAGCTACTTCTGTACTTTTACTCAAGTACATTTTGAATTCCGGACTTTAGAGTATTTCTGCATGGCAGTGTAAAACAGTGTTCTGGCAGTCATGAGAGTGCATCTTCGTTCTTTGTGTTGTCACCCAATTTATTGCTGTTTTCACTTTTCACATGTGGCTGCTGTAGCTCTATACTCTGTATACCCCCCCTTTCTCTCTCTCTCTCTCTCTCTCTTTCTCTCTCTCTCTCTCTCTCTCTCTCTCTCTCTCTCTCTCTCTCTCTCTCTCTCTCATATGAATGAGCTCAGTGATTGGATTAGAAAAGCCAACAGTGTGATTTCCACAGGGAGTAGTAGTGAAGTCATGGGTTCACTTCAGTTCTGTTGACTATAATGAATTAGTCCCTCTGAGCCCTCAACAAATCAACACCTGCCTTGGCCACCATCAACTGTGTGTGTGCGTGTGCGAGCGTGCATGTCTGTCCTCAAGTATACCGGTAGTAGAACTCGAGAAAACAGTAGTACAGTAATGTTTGTGTGTGTGTTGTGTGCGGTGTCTTCGTGCAATAGCACATGTGCATTTGTGTGTGAGATTATTTGATGGTAAATATTAATAATAAATAGAACCGTGCTGTAGGAGGTCAGTATTATTCCCACTGCAATTCCATGTTTTTAAATTGCATGTGTGAGATGTGTTGCATCTCCTGCCCTCGTGAGAAGGTTGCATTTCAAATGAATGAACGAGTCACCGCTCTGCTCCCATAGTCTGAATGGTCACCGCTCTGCTCCCATAGTCTGAATGGGACAGACTCTGCTCCCATAGTCTGAATGGGACAGACTCTTCTCCCATAGTCTGAATGGTCACCGCTCTGCTCCCATAGTCTGAATGGGACAGACTCTGCTCCCATAGTCTGAATGGGACAGACTCTGCTCCCATAGTCTGAATGGTCACCGCTCTGCTCCCATAGTCTGAATGGCATACTGTGCCCAGTTTACTTTTGAGAAGCTTGTTTTTACTTCAATTGAAGTGGAGAGAATCACATACGAGCTCTATGCAGTTTTGTCCATTATTACAACACGTGACGCGTTGTAACTTAAGCTTGCAGATCAACTATTTCTGCTATTTTGGAGGAAAGAAAATTGGAAAATTATTAAATGTGTCAGTGATTTCTTTCAGTTTTTTGTCATATCTGCCCTGTGCAATTTGTGATTGCGAAGCCTAAAAAGCCAGACAGAAATACAAGTTCTAACGTAACAACGTTCCTATGTTCAATGCAATTATTTGTGTGAAAAATGCTTCTCACAATTATTTGTGTGAAAATGAAGCATTGACTTAAATGTGTAATGGTGACACATGCACATGCAACCATGTGTGTATAAGCAGCACTGGGGGGTGCAGTAGTCCACCTGTTGAAGTTGGTTTGTGTGTGCTGACTCGGTAGCATAGCCCCCTCTGTTAGCCCTGAGACCTTCATGTGTCTACATGAAGCTGTTCTGTTATGCCCACAGCATAATACAAATTAAGCCAAACTTCTTCCCTTTTTTTAAGCCTTGGGCATGGCTTCCTGGTCTGAACAAAGTTTGGCGAGGTTGAGAGACCATATTATACTCGTTTTATACCCTGCTCTGGCTTGAAGGTTCCACCTGCCTTGTTCTCACCGGCAGAAGGAAAGCTGTACAAATAAAGCACACAAAGATATTTTTGAAGCAGCTTTATTTTCACTGCCACTCAACTCGCAGCTGGACTCGCAGACTGACAAATAGTCAGTCTGAACAGCCGCGCATTTTGAAGTCTAAAATGTAAAATGTCTGTAGAGGAGAAATAAGGGGTACAGTTTCGTCATACTATTGGGCCGATTGTCATTAGGCCGACAACCTACAGTACCTCTAACCATAACCGTTACCTAACCCTAAGTGCAAGCACGGGAGCAGCACATGTTCTGTCTAATCTGGTGTCTTTAATCTGCGTGTGCAATGCATCCCAAAATAAGTCTATATTACTATTACATAACCTATTTATGGATAAATAAATAATATAATGTTGGTAAACATGCTGCTAAATAACTGAACGTGCAGTCTGGAGCCCGAGGGTCTTTGGCCCTCGTCTTTGGCTTTTGATTGTTTAGACCCCGTCACTGATGGAGTGGGGACTTGATCACCGATCTCCACTGTTTGTTTACATCAGCCTCATGCTTTGACGTGCTTTGATATTATTTGCTTTGACTATGAGATTCACAGACATATTTGTGTGTGTGTGTGTGTGTGTGTGTGTGTGTGTGTGTGTGTGTGTGTGTGTGTGTGTGTGTGTGTGTGTGAGTGTGAGTATGCTGCAGCCAGTAGTCAGTAGTCTTCTAAATCTAAGCCCTCATATGAAGCTGTTTTAGGGCGGCAGTGGCTCAGGGGTAGAGTGGCCGGTAGAACGGGCGGATGGGAAAACCGTGAGGTTCCCAGTTCGATCCCGGGCTCCCCCAGAGTTGGTGTGGAAGACGGTGTCCCTGGGGCGCGACTCCGAACCTCTGATTGCTCTCGATGTGCAGGTTGCTTCCTTGCATGGTTTCCTCCGCCATCGGTGTGTGAATGGGTGAATAATTATATATAAAATGGGTGATATGTTCAAAAAGGCATAATCGTGGAGACATTGTATCCTCTCGACGATACATATCACCATATCAGACACCCCTAAGGGCCTATTCATACTCCTATTTTAGAGCCGAATAAAAGTCGTTTCGGCTCTGTAGAGCCTACAATGTGACGTCATTTGAGGTTCGGGGGGGGCGGGTACCGTCCTAAAGTCGCCTCTTTGGTGCTACTGAAATTTCCTGACGAGCCGAAATCATTTCGGCACTACAGCGCCGAAACAGCGGTAAAATAGGAGTATGAATCGGCCCTTAGCTGTTTGTAGCTGTATGTGTCTCTACTCTCTACATGAAGCTGTTCTGTTAGTCTGTGTCTACATGTTCTGTACACATGCATTCTGACACCTAGAAGCCTGTTCATGTGTTGGCAGCCGGCCATTGATCATGGGACACTATTTTAAGTGTCCAGTTGGCCATGTTTGTGTGTGTGTGTGTGTGTGTGTGTGTCCAAGTAAGTCTGTCCACTTCAGGCATACAATGTGGCATCTCTGGACTGAAGGTGTTGACTTGATGGGGAATGCTCAGCGGGCTGCCTCGCTTCAAATGCCATGCGAAGTGTGATTTATACGCTGTTGAAACACACCGTACACGCCACACAGCCACGTTAATCTTTATGAATCCGCGTTATTCAATACCGTTGACATTCCAGGAATTCCGTGGAAGCTCATGTGTTTCATGACCTCAACTGTTTTGCCTCATGCATAAAAGCCTAGCCTGCTGTTTATTTGTCCGCTGATCTTTTAAGCCACCAATTACATGCATGAGATTGATATTGAGTGTGTGCATGCATGTGCACTTCTATCTCTTTTGCATGTCTGTGTGTGTGTGCGCGTGCGTGTGTGCGCGTGTGTGTGTGTGTGTGTGTGTGTGTGACTGTGTGTGTGTGTGTGTGTGTGCGTGCACTGCCGTGCTGCTATGAATTTATGCACGTGCATCTACTGATCATGTATCAGCATTAACTTTTAAGTGAATCAATGCCATTGCCAATTAGACATGTTGAATTCCCTTTCCTACTGGCACACACCTGCTTTCACCAAACACACACCGACACAGCAAGCAGGCACTTTCAGCCTGCCATCCCTATTCCCTGGAATCTTCAAGAAAGTGATGCGTCATGGGTGTGAAACATCACATATTGACACAAATTAAAGACAGCTAAACAAAATCATATATGACTCACAGAGCAACTTCTAGAAATAAACATAATCATCCTAAATCTAGCCTTGATTTTTTTTAAACCTCTAACCGTAACACAAAATAAGCTACAACAACAAAAGTGGTTAACCCTAAACCTGGAACGCATCTGTGCCACTTTATCTTTTAACCACTTTTTAACCATTATTTCATACTACGAGCTGCTATTATTGAAATATCATGAAAACGCATGAACCCTGGAACAAAATATTTTCAGGTAGAGGTCCGGCGGCCAAATTATTAGTATTTGGATTCCCTGACATAAAATGTTTTTTCACCCCTGACATAAACATAGTTTTTTCAGAAAAGTGTAATGATTCAGAAGACATTTAGTAGAATGTGGTCTCAGTTCCTAATGTGATGTTCTTGTCTCTCCTCCAGGACCTTCACACCATCTACTGTCACCTCTACCACATGGACGTCCTGTCCCACCTCCGGGAACACCAGCTACGGTCAGAATATATACCTTTTACTTTTCTTTTGATGAGGAACGTCACCGAAATGGAATCGTTACCCTGCAAAAGTAGATACATTTCCCATGCCACTACTTCCACAAGCCTTATATGTTCTACTGGGGATGCTGCGATCCGATCTTCAGATCGGATATTGGCCCGATATCAGCCAAAAAACGTAGATCGGATCTGCCTGCAGCAAGAATGACCGATCTAACGCTCCGATCCAATCAATCCATTCCAGTAGTCCGCTCCAGCACTTCTATCCCGCTGATCCAGCATGTAGCAGCATGTAGAGGCCACGTGATCAGTATCGGTATAAAAACCTAGATAGCAGCATAGTCCCTAATAGTCCGGCAGTCAGGGTTCTGGAGTGTGAAATTTGGTATAGTCTTTTTTTTTTTATAAGGGTTTATATGTGACCCTACCTACTGTATATGACCAAGGATGGGCAGTAGAATCTAGGGGCCTGGTCACATGGTTAGGGGCCGAGAGCTGTTCTTAGTAGGGCAGAATAGCAGCTCTTGAGAGTAGGATTCCAGTAGCGATGTAAAGTAGTCTCACTACTGTCACATTTATTTAAACAGATGCTGGGTTCATTGTTTAGCTGGTATCATAGAGATCTATCTTGGGGCATTACACCGTCTCTGTGCATTCATATTGTATGTGATTTAATACCTTGCTTGTAAGTCGCTCTTGATAAATGCGTCTGTTATAAAAGCCTAAATTCGTATCTTCGCTCTGAGGGTTTACATACATTTCTTTTGCATTTGCACACCTCAAAGGTTACGATTAGAGTATGTTTACTAATTGTGGGTGAAGTCCAACAAAACGTCTAGTCCAAGTAATGAACTTGGACTTCATGCAGACGCAGTAGTAACGAGGCCTACATCTGCATTGCACGTTTCCTTCCCCCCATATCAATCCAGGTCTTTTCTGAACCCTGGTGCACCTCTGATGGCTGACAGTCACATTAACAGTGACAGTTACTGATGGGAGTGAGTCTATCCCGGTGTGAGAACTAGCCGTGCTCTGACAAACATCACAGTGTGTGTGTGTGTGTGCGTGTGTGTGTGTGTGTGTGTGTGTGTGTGTGTGTGTGTGTGTGTGTGTGTGATGATGGCCCAGCTCCAGAGAGGTTTCCTGTGATGTGTGAAAGTGTTTTTTCCCTCCTCTTCTCTCTCTTTGTCTGACTTTTCCTTGCCGTCTCGTTCTTTCAGGTCGATGTGCACGTCGGCGAGGTACGAGAGACATGAGGCTAACCACGTCCTGTTCTAGTAAGTACATTCTCTCTCTCTCTCTCACGCACACGCACACACACACACACACACACACACACACACATGCACACACACAGCTAAATAGAAGCACTCCTCTTAATACATACTACAAGAAAGATTGCTATGCAACCCAAATGCTTGGAAATACGTTTCTATACTAGAGTGGTGCCCATATATGGAGTTCTTTGTGGAGTTCTTTGTGGAGTCTATGCAGAAGTCAGAATGATGTCAGAACAGGCCAGCTCCATATATGGACCCTGGGCAGGGGCCCTGTCCAGAGACTGGGCAGGGGCCCTGTCCAGAGCCTGGGCAGGGGCCCTGTCCAGAGCCCCTGTCCAGAGCCTGGGCAGGGGCCCTGTCCAGAGCCTGGGCAGGGGCCCTGTCCAGAGCCCAGGCAGAGGTCCATACATGGACCCTGGGCAGGGGCCCTGTCCAGAGGCCTTTTTGGGGGAGGTTCTGGACAACCGTGGGCCGAGTCGAGAACCGACTCGGAAGTCGGTTCTCGAGTTACGTGGATTACACACACACACACACACACACACACACACACACACACACACACACACAGAGACTTGGTGCATTTATAGATAGATATCTTTTACATTTATTATTATTATTATATGCCTTTTATTATTTATTATTTCTCCACCAGGCCGAAGGCATGGGGAGAGAATATGTTTTGTTATCATTATTATTATAATGTTTCTCACTGTAGGGAATAACTGTGAACCAGCCCAATTCCCTACAGTTTGCTTTAGCTTTTCACTTTGTCAACAGTTGACGCTGCTAGCTGCAAGCCAACAGCCGAGCCTGCAACTTAATGTGAATGTTGACAATGCTAACGGAAAATGTTTCCTGTTCACCAAATGGCTGGTGTGGAATACAAATCAAATTGTGGCGCTTCAGACTTTCAGAGTCTCAGCCACTGAATGGGTTGGGCTCCAAAAGTCCCTTTTTTCACAGGGCTGTGGACATCTCTAATAGAGGAATATTGTCATTATGCCATTATGGTCACAGCAACTCTCATGGTCCATGCAGTCCACCAGATGAGAACCACACAGTTCTCTATTTCACCCTATAGCATTTGGTCACTGGTCCATTACTGAGGCTGTAGCGGTTTTTTTTGTGTTCTAATAAGGTTTCCCATATGTTTGATGTGTCCTTTTCAATGTCACATACCTGCCATCTGAATATACAACCCACAATGTACTATAATATACTCCATCAGAGATTAAAATGTGCTAGCATTGTAAATCTCAAGTTAAACGGGTCACACAGTATATACGTCGCATCCCTTGAGGTTTTCAATACCCAGATATATATGTTGTGTTTCGTTTTTGCAAGACCAATTACTCATCTGGAGAATTCACTAGGTAGTTGAAAATGTCAGGATATGCCACTCCTCCATATAGCTGGGTTACTTTCCCAACTATTCAGCCAAGTTAATTATAGTTTATAGCCTACAACAAGTTGACAACGGTAAAACACACCGTCGGAGCTCTGCGGTAGGTAGCGCATGACATACATGTTCAAAATATAGAAATGAATGAACAAAGTAAGTCGGGATCGGGATTTATTATTGTAAATAATTGTAAATTCAAAGTCGGTGCTCGTAGCCTCGTAAAGGCAGTTGCGTCCCTTAAAAGCGACAGGTTCTCTGTCTGCCGTCTCCCCTCTGCTCCGTTAACATTATGGGGAACTCATTAAAGTGGTAAATTAATGTGAAATATACATCCTCTATTGAGAAAACAACAATATATGTTGACAAAGACACTTCATTTGGAAACATATTTTTATTCAAATCAAAATAGTCTTCAGTTCATAAATCAAGTGTCTTCTGTCCCAACATTGGGTCAGCCTGATCTACCAGCTTTTCAAAGATTATTATATATTTGAAAACTTTAAATGGGACATTCTGCACAATTAGCACTTTTACTTTTGGTACTTTAAGTACATTTTTAATCCAATACTTTTGTAAGTACAGTAAATGTTAAATACCGTACTTTAACTTATTTATTTTTTACTTTTACTAGAGTATTTTCATATCGCAGCATTGATACTTTTAAGTATAACACCTTGAGTACTTTTTCCACCACTTCTGTCAAGGAGATCAGAGAATAGAGGATGAGATGTTGATGGAGGAGATGGGAGGAGAGTGACCAGATGGATGGATGGAAGAAAAAGGAAGGAGACGTGGGCGAGGAGGGGTTGGGGGGGGGGGGAGAGAGAGAGAGAGAGGTGTAGAGGGGGGGCAGATAGAGAGAGGGGGAGGACAGAGACAGATGAATGAAGGGGGGGGTCTGGGCACCACCGCCTGTTGATTTATGACCACGCTCACTGGAATCACATTAGACACTCAGCACTTTAATTCAATTCCAATAAACACCTTCAACTTTCTGTTCTTTTATCATTACCATATCTACACGATTGATTGGAATTTGCTTACAAATTTGTCTTGGCGAGCTCATGAAAACAATAGTGGGGGAAAAAAAGACAAAGCTATAACCGCACACATGATGCGTTTAAACAATGTGTGAAACAATGGGCAATATCCAACTGTATATGAAACAATAAGGTAAAATAAAATCCAATACATACATAGAGGACGACGCAGGTGAAACACCAACGCCTGTAGGGGAAATTAGCAGCAACATCAAACGACCCACTAAATAAATGAAATAATCTTGTTATTGAAGCTGCCAAGTGGCCTGCAGCACTGCTGTCTTTTTGGAATGTTTAGGAGGGTGACAGCCACGGGGTACATGCTTAAAGCTTCTGTCCTTAGTCTTTTCTTTTGGGAGGAATTTAAAGTTATATGCAGGTTTTAACCCTTTACTTTTAGCTCGAGAGTCCCAGAATAGAAATTTGTCGACCACCGAGTGGCGCGCTACGAGAAAAATCGACTGACATAGAAACATAGCTTTTTCAGAAAACTGTCGGGATGTAGAAGACATTTTTAGAATCTGATCTCAGGTCAAAAGGTTGTTAATCAGGTGAGAGGGGTCCTTTAGAATGGTAATGCCCTTTTGGTTATCTAGTATGTTTCTGCTACACTCCCACATTATGAACAAACAAACAAACAAACATACCCTACAGCATCCTGAGTGTCAGCTTGGACCCTTACTGTTAATAGTGCATAGCCATGTAATCACACTCCCACTCACCTGTTGCAGCCAATTGGAATAAACTGTTGTTCTTTACAATTCACACGCGCACGCTCGCATACATCATGCACGCAGTCCCCTCAGACGCCCACACACTGCCGCTAAATCGCAGATGAAAGCAATCACGGTCTCTTGTGACATTGAAGTGGGATCTAATCACCACAGCGCCTCCTCACAGAGTGTCGCTTGTGCGTCCGAGCCAGCCTCAGCCTCCATAGAGACCGACACCGTCCGTCTAAAGAACAGACATGTTGAACTTTGCAGGGGCCACAAATGCACATTCATTGCTTAAAATGTGCAAATGTACTCGTCCGCGCTTGCAGCTGGATACTTTTCAGCTGCAGGACAAGTTGTATTCTGTTCTGTCGCTGCCAGCCTAGAACTCTTGTATCTCCAGTTGTCGGATGCCTCTGACACTCTCATAGGGTATGTTTTCAATATACTTAGTTGACCGGAGTCCCCCAGGGGTCTGTACTCGGTCCCCACCTTTTTCTTCCCTCTACACCAAATCCCTTTGCCAAATCTACATCTACTGTATAGCCGATCTACTCTCACGCTCACAACGTGGCCACATTGTGAGGCTTCTAGGTGTGCCGTTTTCACAGAATATTAACCTATTTGTGAGTGCCAAATGTTCACCTGTTATGACATGCAGAGACTGCCAGAGAGTAGGGATTCACAGGACTGGGGTTCATGTGGTTAAGCCCTACTTCATCATAGGACGAATATAGAAAATAGATTGTCTATTTTCGCTGTTTTGTAAGACATGCCTAGTTGAACGTTTCCAATAGAGGCCACGTGATATGACTTATACACTCCCATCACAATATCGACTGACATTGAACGTCCATATCCAATATGTCTTGAAATCTGTCATGTAATTACGCAGTTCAACAGCAGAGCTCCATGTTTCATGTCTTTATTGAACGATTGAATGATTGCCATCGCATTGAAAATGCAATATACCGCCATTGAATTCATTAAACTGCTACTGTACTGTTCAGAATTCACTACTGCATTGATTAGTCTGGGGTTTATAGACTCACCTATAGATGACATCACGGTCGTCTCCTGTCACTGCAGTCCCTGGCTGTCCACTTGATTTATACCCAGTGGTGGGGAAAGTACTCACAATTTTTTACTTAAGTAAAAGTACCAATATGGCAATATAGAAGTAAAGTACTCCGTTACAAGTAAAAGTCCAGAATTCAAAATTCACTTGAGTAAAAGTACAAACGTATTGACATCGAAATGTACTTTAAGTTCGACAGGTAATAGTACTCATTAGGGATGTACCAATTGCTGTTATAACCGATGTCGATATGATCTCATTCTGTATTAAGAAAATATAATCATTTTTGCCATTCTGAAAAAAGATTGATATAATTTGCAGCCTTCATCATAACAAAAGGCTTTTTCAGGCTTTTTTTTTATCATGATGATTATAAAATAAAATCTCTGCTAAAACCGATATATTATTTTACCATTTCACCATTATGCCGATTTTGACCGAATTCCGCATCTGACCGTCAATCATTTCCGGTTCAACGGATGTTAACATTGTCCCCCATTCCGTGCGATCATTGTTTTTGTCATAGCGAAGTCAAATTAAGCTCTAATCAAGCCCCGGATATAGCATTTTGAGCTTTATGCACATAAAGACCGCGTGCGTGCGTGCGTGAGCGAGCGAGCGTGCGTGTGAGGATTTTGGCCGGTTTTAGGTGGACGAGACCGGCCGTCAGAAGAAATAGTAGTAGTTACTGTAATGTATGTTTTGTAGTAATTATCAAAATGTCCAAAGTAACAAGTTTTCAAATTAATGTTGTGGCGGAGTACAATATTGGATCAGAATATTTGGAAATAGTCAAGTAAAGTACAAATACCTCACAATTGTAGGCTACGTAAGTATGGTACTTAAGTACCAAATACTTGGTTACTTTCCACCACTGATGTCCAGTTGATTTATACTGGCAGCAGTAGCAGCAGGCGTGGATGTGTTCTGTCCTGAACCCCCTCACGTATGATTGCTTTCTGTACTGTATGGATCCTGCACTGTTTATTATGATGAAGACCAACGCGTTTAGACATGAGAAGTGATTTCTAAAACCAGTGGTTTAGACTGATTAGCACACACACACACACACACACACACACACACACACACACACACACACACACACACACACACGCGCACAGTACTTAAATATGTGAAAGAAATATTAATGTCATCTAACAGTGATGTTTCTCTTTTTCCCGTCCTCACCGTCTGTCTGTCTGTCTCTCTCATGTCTACCAGTCCAGACAGCCTGGCTACGTGTTGGTACATCCTGCTTTCTGGATCTGTCTTCGTCAAGGAGCACATGTACCTGGCAAGGTGTTGGTACGTAACACACACACACACACACACACACACACACACACACACACACACACATGCCTCTAGGACAGGTGAAGATAGAGGTGGACTGAGTGCCTGGTGTCTGGTGTATAGAAAGAAGCAGTGTGATTTTCCTGACATTACAAGTCTGATTGTAGCTTATCTTGACATTTTGTGGATTCAGATTTTACGGGGGCCAGTTTCGAATTGCATGTTTGTACTCTGTTTGTGTCTCTGTGTCACTCTGTACATGCAAGTACATGCAAGTGTGTGTGCGTGCGTGTGCATACGCGTGCGTGCATGAAACCTGATAAGAAAGCTTCAAGGGAGATATACTGTAAAGAGACAGAAGTCTCCTGTGATCAACAAGAGTGCAGCACGCACACACACACACGCACGCAGGCAGGCAGGCAGGCAGACAGACAGGCAGACGGACACGTTCACACTTCCATATTATCACCGTGGCACATTTCTGATTGGAGACGTGTGTACTGTATGTGCGAGATTGCTGCTGTACAGTCTCATGTGATGGCCCATGCATCCTACAGCCAATGACATGTTTGTGTGTGTGTATGCGAGAGAGCATGCGTGCCTACACAATATTTATGTTTGCACATGTGTTGATTGAGTGCAGATGTCATTACTCTTTGAATGGAAATCACTACAGTAGGTTTGCAGCACCGATGCCGCTTTTTCATGACCGAATACTGTACGTGCTTTTTAATTTTTAGCACTGCATTTCTAATCAGTGGCAGAGTCATATTTATGGTGATGAGCTGTATTTCAGTCAGGTATACATCTGTGATTTGAGGACACTGACATGAGTGCCTCTATTAGACCTTGGGCTGGGTAAATGTACTGTAACTGAACTACCAGTTAATAATAATAACAGCATTTTCTTTGTATTGCACTTTTCCTTCACAGGAAATCCAAGAGTGCTACATAGTTAAAACACATAATCAATCAATCAATCAATCAATCAATCAATCACATAAGGTTAAAAGCAGGGTTTAAAAAAGGTCACGCACAAAAGGATATTGCTGACAGACAGTGGTTACACAACAATTTAACACGGAAAGGCCTTCCGAAATCAAATTAAACGTTTTTGGGCCTGTTTTAAAAGTGTTCAGGGTCTGCTGGTGCTCTCAAATCGATCGTGATGCAGTATTTCTAGTTTGACAATGGGAACAGGTACAACTCCACAGAGATCTGTCTCTGCTCACTCATGTAAAGTCTATCAGTTCCTCCATCGGAGCATTTTCTAACTCAATATGGTCATAAAAGACGTATGGATTGTGTAACTGTAACAACAAACATGTAAGTCACACACTCTCTCTCTCTGTCTCTCTGTCTCTCTCTGAAAATGGCCGGCTGTCAGTCTGTCCCCTGAGGCTTCTTGCTGCCAAGAACAAAGATGTGTAGTTTTCCAGGCCGTTCCACTTTGGGACTGTTTCTTATTGCAAAAGTATATGTTGTTCTTTGACACGGAAAGCCATGAACACGTGTCAATCACATTGGCGAGCTCGATGCTTGATTTGAAATGTGGCATGATTCCTCTTTAATTTTACACAGAGCCTGACCAATGCCACAGTTTTGGGTCGAATTTGGGGATTCTGACTCTACCGTTTTTTAAACCCCTATGTACAAATTAGGACATGACCTCCTCATTCTACGTGTTATTGATTTACGATGAAATTGTCAGTGAAATGCAGAAAAGTTAAAAGTTGGATGATGTCGAAACATGTCGTGTGTGATATATGTTAGCTTTCCACCAAACAGATTAACTACAGACTGGCCGTCAAAGGAAGTTGGGAGATCAGTCAGTTTGGAAGTTGCTTAATCCAGCCGAGAGCCAACACCGACAGACGTCTATTATGGGGCTAACCTATGGTACAACATGCCCGCCGCCATCCGATGGAGCAAGCTTGGTCGACTTTCGACACTTCCGTACAACTTGCGACCCGGCGCGACAGTGTACCGACAGCCCATTCAACAGCACATTTAACAGTGTACTCACCGCCCATTCAACAGCAGATTTAACAGTGTACCCACCGCCCACAGCGCGCGCGCGCGCACACACACACACACACACACACACACACACACACACACACACACACACACACACACACACACACTCTGTAGTGGAGAGAAAAGCTGTCGGCATAGTATTACAAACACCATGGAAAACTAATTGCGTTTGTGTGCACACTTTGCGTGTGTTAGAACAGTCAGAATATGAGGTAAGCTAGGTGGGGGGCTGCAGATTTAGTGTGTGCGCGCGAGCATTCGTGTATGTGTTTGCAATGCACTAGTGGTAGCACCGGGGGGGAGGGGGGGGGGCTGGGGAAGGGTCACAGAGGGGACTAAAATGGGGGGCATGGTGTGTTTGTGTGTGTGTGTGTGTGCACGCACGTTTGTGTGTGCGTGGAATGCGGAACCCCTGGCAGAACAGTGGCGGGCCATGTGTTCCTGAGCAGCCTGTGTGCCTGGAGCCCCGGAGCAGATCCAGGCAGGAAATGAGCTGCCTACAACATGCGCACACACACACACACACACACACACACCACCCTGGAGCCACCGACAGAAAGACAGACAGACAGACAGAGCAGAGAACAGGGTGGGAGGGAAAACGTACTCCTCCCTCAGTCAAAAACCAAATAGCCTGCAGTGAGTGAACAACTTTCTCTTCTTCTTATCTAATTTCAATCCAAACTTTCTAAAAAAAACTCACTGGATTATCACACCCCAGCGCAGGGATACCGCCCCTGTTAACTTGTGGATTACTATGCAGGATAGAGGTTTCAGCTACCCAACAACAACGCGGCGAGTCCCTGACTGTTCTCTAGGTGTGTAGCACTCTTTTTTTTTTCACTTTAACTTCAGAACATGACGTCGGCTGTTCCGCCGTTTGTGCACTGCTGTACATATCGTCCGGTTAGGGAAGCGAAGACCGCACGACCGCCAAGACAAACGGAGGGGAGGGGGCGACGGCGTTTTCACTCAACCGCCTTTATCGCTGTGCATTGACACTGATTGATTGATTGAATGCTTTTATTGACAAATTGCAAAACAGTGCAGCAAGTGCAATTAAGCAAGCAATGCTAAAAGGATAACACAAAAAGACCACGAGGGCTTGTTTCCTTTGTGATTCTATGTATTCTAAAAGGATAACACAAAAAGACCACCAGGGCTTGTTTCCTTTGTGATTCTATGTATTCTATAATCAGGACATCTTCATAATCAGGACATACAAAACAATACAAATCATTATCTATACCAGGAGCAATAAAACACTTTTTTTTTTTAAACGGAAAATAGTACTCTCTGGGCTGGAGAGATAACTCCAGATTACTTATCCAGGTCCTGTTGAAATTGTGCACTTTTAGGGGGCTTTTCAATTCCTTTCCTTTTATAACTGTAGAATTGAAGTTCCCTCTCTTTTCCCTCTCTCTCTCTCTCTCTCTCTCTCTCTTTTCCCTCTCTCTCTCTCTCTCCCTCTCGCGTTCCTAAGCTCAGCGCGGTACGTTTCATTTCCTGTCATCACAGCGCTGCTGACTGGAGGAGCCAGGAATTCCCCCATGGTGCACAGGGGCATGCAGGACACTATAACAATGCTATTATATTACTACTATTAGGCCGTGGAAGAAGACAGTTGTTGCCCACGTTATCTTCAAAAACCTTAAAATGTGAGCTTTAATGCCCCCCTTTGCATTGCCTGGGGCAGTCCCTCGTTTCCAAGACTATTCAGCCGTCCCACGAATTGAGACCCTATCCCACATTGCGACTGGCAGGCCAGGCACAAATGCCCTAATAGTTAGTACCCTAATAGTTGGCTTTCTGTTGTAAAGCTCTCATTGTCTCCACCAGGCCGAAGGCATGGGGAGAGAGTTTCAAACAAAATGCCGCAAATCATGAACACATTGTGTGATTTCCGTAGCATTATGCACACACATTCCCACTAGGCCGAAGAAGAAATGGCACTGGAACATTTTCAACTCAGCCTCATGGTGGCGCTATAACTGGCCGATTAGTGTTTTTACCTAACTGCACGGATCTGTGGATAACTTTGTATGCACACTCCCTAGTAGAGGCCACGGAAAAACCTTTGCATGGAATTCTTCACATGTGCTCTTTATAGTGCCACCAGGAGGCCGACATATGTAAAACACATTTTCTAATATCACTCCTTCAGATTTCATCCAAATTTCACACAAATCGGTACACATGCTCTCCATAGTCATGTGATCAAGACGGGTTTGTTTGATTTCTAATCCAACTTGATTGGCTATGATTGGCTTCTAAAGTTTTCAGGAGTAGCCCGCTTTGTACCCGTTTTGTAACACACACCTCCCCCCCTAAAAAAAGGAGCTAAAACTTTGAGTGGCAACTGCCAGGTATTATTTCATTCATCCAGCCAGTGTGTTCCACTGTTAAATACCTTCAGTCAGTCAGTCCAGACGAAGACCGCGCATGCAGTGTGTACTCAGAATGTCAACACAGTCAGCCACTATAGAGCATGCAGTCTGTACTCTGCTGCAGAATGTCAACACAGTCAGCCACTATAGAGCATGCAGTCTGTACTCTGCTGCAGAATGTCAACACAGTCAGCCACTATAGAGCATGCAGTCTGTACTCTGCTGCAGAATGTCAACACAGTCAGCCACTATAGAGCATGCAGTCTGTACTCTGCTGCAGAATGTCAACACAGTCAGCCACTATAGCCACGTGGGAGTCAGAGCTGGAGTCATTATGATGATTAACAATACATTTTATAAATGTGATCATTGGTAAACTCTCTCTCCCCCTCCTTCCCCGGGGAAACAAACAGGAGCAGGAGGGGGGTGGGGGGTGGGGGGTGTAGGCAGAGCGGCCGTGCTGAGTGAGTGCAGTGGAGGAGTAGCGGAGTGATGTGATTGGCCCATCACACGGCGGCCGCCCATTGGCTTAGTGCCTGATGATTTTACTACCGTGTCGACTCTTTCATGGCTATTCAGACATAGACCAGTGCTTTTCAACCGCTGGTAAAAAAAACAAATAGACGACTAATCTCAATGTCAGTTTCCCTTGGTCCATCCTAGCAGTAGTACTATCTCATGAGTGGTGGTAGGACTGTTTTGAAATGCATGGTTTCCTTCCTATTTGTAATGTTTCTGAAGAATGACCCGTGGTGGGGTTACGTCATTGTTTTGGAGACTGGCTGCCAGTCAGTCGTAACTGCTCTGAGGTTCTCTCCATGGTTTAGACTGCCGGCCAGTTCTTCAGTTCCTTCCTGACTGAGTCACAGTAGTCACTCACCCAACCGAGAGATGGAATCACTGCAGTGGTCAGGTCACATACGGTGACCACTGACTGCAGTCCTATATACATCTGGCCATTCAGAATTGTATGTATGTATGTGTGTGTACTTGCATTACTTGTGACGGCCAAATGTCCCCACAACTATACTAGAATTTTAGAAATAGCGGTTGTGAGGAGAACCACTTCCCTGTGTGTGTGTGTGTGTGTGTGTGTGTGTACACACACACACGTACGTGTGTACGTACGTACACTGTGGTAGACTGCGGTTTGTGGTTTTCTGTCTTTACTGTTGGTCATCATCACCATGGAAACCGGTTAATGGAAATGGTGCCAAACTGGCTCTGATTTTCGGTTTCCTTTGGACTTCGACCAAAAGCCTGTTCGTTCGTTCGTTCAAAGTCCAGCTAGACAGACATACAGACAGGAAGCTGGCTGCCTGGCGCAGCGGCCAGCCTAAAACACAGCGTACCGCTGTTGGGATGTGACCGTGGTCATACTGCCTACAACAAGCCGGCCAGGCTGCCCAGAAAGATGAAGAGATTACAGCCAGCTCGCAGCTAGTTTTTGTGGCGTGTTATGACGGAAGCTGAGAGACTGACCACAAAGATGCTGGTGTGTCAGTGATCTCTGGTATGGGCTGATCAATGACAGATCTATGTTTAAAAAATAAATAATCTACTCGACATTACAGCTGCCCAAAGACATTGAAAAATGCCAATACTTTAGCCTTTTACTTTTACCTTATACTTGGTTGTGTGATAGTGTCACGCAGTGAAGCTCACATATTGTGATTTTGCTGATATTTTCTAAATGTCCTGAAAGGTTCACTTTTAAATGTACCGGTAGCTAGGCCGGGTGGCATTGTAAATGCACATCATGTTCTTGAGCAACACACACCTGTCCACATTCTGTCCACTCTCTCTTCACAAGCAAGCAATTCAGTGCAAGTGTAGTGTCTCACATGTGCTCACAGGAAAATTATTCCTAGATTGCATAACCACTGCTAATGCTCTCTCTCTCTAGGACTGTATTGTAACAGTGGCTGTGCTACACAGTAAAATACTTGTGTCCATTGATCAGTGTTTGTTGTTTGTTTTTCTTTTGTAAAAAGACAGACCTCTTTTTCATTTATCACTTAATAGAATACCACTTAATGTTTGTTTGTCTGTGCAAAAATCAATAGAGAGAGAGAAAAAAAAGAAAGAACAAAAGATCTAATCAAATTACAGGCAAAACAAATAGGACTATTTATTCCACATACTGTACACTACAGTTTTCCAAATAGATTCTTACAATTATATCTCTGTGTTTTAATCTTCTGTAACGATACCCCCATCCCCCTTCTTTTCCGTGGGAGTTCATGCTATTGAACACCTAACTTTTACTATACTCACAAGATTCCTTATTTTCATGAGACCCGTTTTGCTTTCTTTGTGTTCCGGGTGACGTCGCTGTGTATTTTCTCTTGGACAGTACAAGCTAATACTTGTGACAGAGAGGTGTGTGCGCGTGCGTGCGTGCCGTGCGTGCGTGTGTGTGTGTGTGTGTGTGACGTGTGTGTGTGTGGCCGGCCCAATAGCCTCTCCCTGGGCTGTCATGGTTTATCCCATTCTGACCTGAGATCAGATTTTAAAAATGTCTGTTTGAAAACGACAGTTTTCTGAAAAAGCTATGTTTCTATGTCAGTCGTTCTTCGATTTTTCAAAAATAGCAGACCTTCAAGCTCGGTGGCGCGCTATGAGCTTGTAGATCTGCTATTTTTAAATGGCTAAAGCATAACGCAATGCTAACACCAAAAGGGGTTCCCGCCTAAAATGGGTTATTGCCCAGGGCCGTGCAGCTGTCACTGGGCCGAGGCTGGGCCTGTCATCCCTCCCCAGCCAGAGACATGTTTTCCACAGAGAAAATGGGCAGAGACATCATCACCTGCTCCAATCCAACACAACCCGCACACAGCTCTCATTCCACCGTGATAAACGACTTCCCCCACACGTTGAAAGACTGGCATTTGACCACTTCCAACCTGGCATCCCCATTTTAGGAATGTCATTAGACGGCAAACGGATTCTTAGAAAATGGCACGTCTGACCCCACAGTAGGTGGGGTTGGCGAGAGGGCCGTTCTGTGTGGAGTTTGCATGTTCTCCCTGTGTCCCCTATAGGGCCTACCCTGGTCTCTAAACTGCCTCCCCCTGGTCAGCCGGGGCGCCTGATGGAGGGGAAGGAACTGGTTGGAATAACGTGTTCCTTCCACGCGCTACGTCCAACCGGGGAAACTTCCCCCTGTCAGGTGAAAAGAAGCGGCTTGGACCCCTCAGGAATAGAAGGAAGTATGAGGTCAGTCCGTAAAAACAGTATATGCCATATACTGGGTGCATCTTGGGTTTGTTTAATTGTTTTATTTGAAAGCCGACAAAACACCATTACAGTGGGAAGTGTTTATTTTTATTTTTATAATAATCACAATCTACAAAGTAACTAGTAACTAAAGTGTTATCACTAGTTTGTTTTAGTCCACTCACGGGACCAGATGGGTGGGGTTTTCCACATATGACAATACATTGAGCGCCCAGTTATGGAAAGTAACTAAGTACAGTACTTAAGTAAAATGTTTGTACTTTACGCAAGTATTTCCAATATCCAATACTTTTACTTCTATTCCACTACATCTCAGATCTTGTACTCCTCTACATTGTCCTCCAATAACCTCAAAATTTTATTTTATTTTTATTTTAACTTTAGTTACCAGCCCTATATACATTTGGCCATTCAAAAATACCCGATCTCACAAGCTTGTGTAGATCTGCTATTTTCAAAATATTTGTATACATTTGAAATCTTGAAACGGGACATTCTGCATGATTAGTACTTTTTGCTTTTGGTACTTGTACTTTTGTTACTTATACATATACTTTTGGTACTAATACATCAAAGACAGAGACATTGTCGTGAAGGTATCATAAGCAAGCATTCTGGAATTGGAGAGGCTTAACTGCAAATGCCGGTAGGCCAGTAAGGAGAGATTTACAAAAGTTTTGACATGCAGGGCTGACTCCTGGGTGTCGAAGGGTCTAATCCTTTGAATGTTACACCTACAGGATGGAGTGACCGCTGTAATGTGTGCTTTGATTGAGAGCCGACTGTCCGGGACACCAAGGTCCTTGGCTGTTGTTTATGGAAATGGTTAGCTGGAAAGAATAGAAGATCAGTCTTGTCTGGGTTCAGCTTGAGGTGGCGAGAAGACATCAAGCTGAACCCCGACAAGACTGAGCTTCTCTTCTTCCCACGGGTTCTGGAAAGTTGTGGGCCTTTTCCAAGGCCCACAGCGAACGTTGTCTTGTAGCGAGAATCACACCGCATACCTCAAAAGAAAGCTTATTTTTTTTAAAGCTTTCTGGAGACCTTTTATGTAACACCTGCTTTTGTCTGAAAGTGCTGTTTTTGAACAGAAAGCTGATATATGGACCGTTTTATGTCACAGACATTGACAGGCAGATATAAAAATGAACACACAAAATATCCTATACACGTACTACACCGAATGAAAGCTCTGAATGTCTACTTTCACGAGAATAAAAGTACACATTTATCCCATCTACCGTTCTTCAGAAATTGGCTTTTTAATTCAGCTTGCGCCCACCAAACATGGTGAGAGAGAAGACATAATGTATGAAACACGAGTTGTTCAGGTCCATAATAAAATAACCTATAGCTTTAGTCAGTTCACTCTTGTGACCCAGCATGCAGAACACATAAACACATTTGACACCATGATTCTCAGAATGTTTTATCTCCATATATGGAGCTGGCATGTTCTGACATAACAATGCTGCAACTGCAACGATGCACAGACACGTGCTGTACATGGATGGATAAATAATGATATATACCGCTTAGTTAGAACGCGGAAAAGTTAGTTTGACGCTAACTAAGAACGTAGATTAACGTTTCCCTGTGTTTGATGTGTTAAGAGTGCAAATACAGGAAAGTGCACTACACACACACACACATATTTGCATTCACACATGCAAACATTATACTGCAAACTCTAGCACTCTTCTCCACTAGCACTCAATTCCTGCAAAACATTTCTGTTCTCTCTCGGCTCTGTAAAGTACGCCCACAAACATGCTAATATCTGCCAAGTCTCTCTCTCTCTCTCTCTCTCTCCCTCTCGCACACGCACGCTCACATGCACCACAGTTGAGACAGTTTTGGCAGGCTATGTGCGTGGCTGACAGGGAGCATGCGTGGAGCCTCAGTGGAGTGTGGAGGGAGCTGCCTGTCAGACAGGCTGACCTCCAGGAGAAGGGCTCTCACAAGACCACACTGTGCCCAGAAGACTGCAGCTCTCGTGGGGTGCCAGTCTCAGCCACACCACGTCTTGAGATTTAGTGTGACTCTCTCTCTCTCTTTCTCTCACTGTGTCTCACCGTGTCTCTCGAGACAGTGGTGTGTGATTTAACCCTTGGACTACCAACCCCAATAGCAGCTTTTGAGTGACATATGGTCATATTTTTTATTCATAATTTTAATGCCAATAGAAACATCCGTGATATACACACTATAGCTCAAAATAAGCTCTAATCAAGCCCAAAATATCGCATTTTACGCAGCGATGCACATAAAGACCGGTTTTCTTTTTTCTTTTTTTAATGTTTAATAAAGAGCTGGAGGGACAAGGACTCAATAGCAATGAGGACTATCATCAGAATATAGAGCTATTTAACATTTTGAAAGGCAAATCACTCACAGATCATACAAATTATACACATTGGCTTAACAATTTGAGGAAAAGAAACACTATAAAGTCCAAAACTTAACAACAGATGGCAATCCACCACAGCCAGTCAGCTATAATAAATAAAACCAATTATTAGACTAAAGACCGGTATTTAAGTAAAAACTGACTTGCCTAAGCAAGCAGTACAGATTCCCTGTTACATGTATTTTTCAGAATGGACGAAATTATTGTAACTTTTCAATACAGAATGAGATCATATCGACATCGGTAATATCGGTTAATCGGCAATAACAGCAATTCATCCTATCGATATTATAGTCTGTCTGGCCATTTTTGGTAATCCTGTGAATAGAGCGTTGCAGTAATCTATGCGGCTAGTGACAAAGGCAAGGCATGGGTGTTTTTTTTTTTCAGCCTCTGGTTGTGATAGGAAAGGTCCTATCTTGGCTATATTTCTGAGATGAAAAAAATGTTGGTTGTTTTGTTGATGTGGAGTTGAGGTCTGAATGGATTATCACTCCGACACGGCTAGATGTCCTAGAGCAGGGGTAACCAACCGGGGGTTCGCGATCTACCGGTAGCTCGCGGGAACGTTTCCAGTCGATCGCGAAGTGTCAGACAGACCCATTGGAATAATGTCAGTGCCGCTCGTCACATGCAAATTAATTTTGAGCAGAGCGCTGTGGCTCTGAGTTTGAGAATAGACCCCATCGTCCAAGGGTGTGTGTGCGTGTGTGGTGGGGTGGTGGTATCTTAGCAACACTGAATGATCTGTCCCATTGGTCGTGTGCTCGTATCATGAGCCAATGGCTGCAGCTCTGAGCTTCCCAGACCCAGGTTCCCATTACGTCATGCCGTAAAGAGAACTGACAGCCACACGGCTGCTACCATATTAGCAGCTGTGAGCGCTCTTCTCTTCTCGTGAAGAAAGCAGGACAGAGTTGTCAAATAAATCCCGCCGTCATTCATACTGTATTTATTCTCCGACCCGACATTAAAATACAGAACAACGTGCTCACGGGGCTTGTGACAGGCTGCAGACACAGAGTTGGGACTACTAGCCGATAGCGCCGCTGCTACTTCAGTTTTCGTTGTTCGTTGTTATATTTTTTATTATTGGGATTTGATCATTGATGCAAATTCTAAACATATGGATGCAGCTGCAGAAGTTGTGTTGCTTAAAGGAATGCATAGTTGCGTTCTCCTCAACTGCTGCGCAGCAACAACAAAAATATAAAAATGAGAAAAATATACTGAATATACCAGTCTGCAATGCAAACTAATAGGCGAGTGCACTCCAGGGCATATGCAAAGGGAAAGAATGACTTCTGTCCGTGACAATAATCAACGCTACAGTTTGAATTATGTACACATGCACACATAGAGCAAAAAATATGAAATATGAAAACTTGTTGAAGTACAACGCATGAGTCAAGTAGCTGCTTTCCTTTCCTCTTTACTGAGCCTACTGTCATTGAACTGCTGTCCGATAAAATGCAGGATGTGTTTGCATTAACTTCAGATATTTAAATGGAGATTATTGGATTAGTAAGTGACTGTCACCTGCAGGTCAGAGCTAAAGAGAAGGAATTTTGGTATCTTGTGAGCAGAGAATGGCCTTTTCACAAATGAAAATAATAAAATCTAGAATCTAGAAAATAGAACTCGTATGACTGACTCACATCTTAATGACACCCTCAGACTGGCAATCACTAAATATGATTTCAAAACGCTTGCAGATAAAGTTCAGTCACAGCAGTCTCATTAAAGGTGGGCTGACCCTGAGAGTATGTCACCATATCTGTGCAAATATATATGGTCATGTTATGCCTATGTCATTTGAACATCTGCCAATGTGAATATTCATTGAAATGAGAAACAAAATATTTCTAATACTAATTATTTCTAATTTGTCTTAATATTATTTGACATTGATAATATAACTTACTATAAGTATTTATTCTAATTTAAGCTTTAGTCTTTGTGTGGATGTGTGCACATGCATTGAGCCTGTCAGAAATAGCAAAAAAACAAGTGTTTTTTCTAACACGTTTTAGTGGTAGATCTTGGCTTACAATTGGGAATAAAATGGGCTCTTGGGCTTGAAAAGGTTGGTTACCACTGTCCTAGAGAGTTCATCACCTGATCTCTTTTTATCTTACTTTTTAGCCTACCAGCACCTCTGCAATGTCCGTGTCCGCCTATGTGTTCACCTTGTAACAATCGCCCCTTGTGTCTTAAGGCAAATTATTAACTAAGGAAAATTAAACAACAGATTCGTAGGGATATATAGTTCAACTTATTTATATAGAGATGCTGCATACGTGTATCATCAAACCAACGGTGTAACAGAAAACCAAACACTTGACACAGTGCATCTATCCCTGTCGCTGTCCCTATAGCATAAAAGACTAAACAGGCAGACAAACCGAAATCAACAAACAATGCTTTCACATAACGTTTACACAAACAAAACAATCAATCCATGCCCAAAGTCAAGTGCGCGCGACCGCACTAACTCCACTAAGTGTTAAATAAATAAATAATAAAGCCTCTTCTTTAATTGAACACGGTCCGCCCGCGATAGTCTTTAGCAGTCCTTATATCCACAGAAGAGAGCTCCTCCGCTCTGAACGACCAAACAAAAACAAATGGGGTACTCCTTAAAGTTAATAAATCCCAACAGAAAGGCCCTTGGCTCGATCTCACCGGTATGTCGGTAGGTTGTTCATACTCCACTGGCCAAACTCCACCGACCGGCTTCCAGTCCAAATGCCGACCATCCGTCGGCGGAAGCAACTAAGCGATGACTTAATTCCCCGACGGTCCTGTTGCTAGTTAGGGCTGCAGATAGCGTGATCAAACTTGATACTTGAACTTGACTGCTACCTGGCGCTCCTCATTCCCCGTGTAGGCCTACACCGTGTTTGTGATTCCCCCTGTTCCCCGTGTGTCACTTCCTCCTGAAGTAACCTTGGGTGACGACACCAGTGGCGTGTCAATCACCCATGTGTCAGACCTGTTACCTTTTCCTCATGAATAGGAAATATTATCATCACATTAATTTCACATGTAATCTTTCTCCTTAAATAAATAACACGTACAGAACAACAAAGTAGAATGACATAAATAATGTGCTTTTGTCACAACCTATGTATGTATGTATGTACAGTTTGTATGTGTCAATGAGCACCATAATGAGTACCAGTAGGGGCGCTGTTTGCCAGAAACAGAGAGAGAGAGACAGTGTTGCCTGCTAATATGAGAGAGAGAGAGAGGAGGGGGGGGGGGAGAAAGAGGGGAGTCGCACCACTCGGTTCACACAGGTGTGATTTTTTTCTAAAATGTTCGCTCTGAAAGATTATATATTCAAAGATTTGTGCCACATTTTCACGATTTTTTCAAGAAAAATAGCAGACCTACAAGCTCGTAGCGCGCCACTCGGTGGCGTGCTATGAGCTTGTAGATCTGTTATTTTTTTCAATAGCTACATTTATAACAATGTTATACCAAAAGGGGTTCCCGCCCCAAAATGGGTTAAAGTCTCCTCCTGCTTTGGAAATGGTCTCAGGATGCATGTTCTCCTGCCAGCTAATGGCTCTTTACAATTTGTCCGCCTCGGCGTTGCTGTGTGACATTGGCTTGCGGTGGTATAAAGACAGCAGTTAACACGCATGGGGAATTCCCTTTGGGATACAGAACGGCCCTGGACCTTTAATTGTTAGTTGTTTTCCCAACGCTGTCGAACGGGACTGAGAGACCGTTTCCACATCAGTGCGCCATGAATTGTTAATAAAGTAAAGCAACACACCCTCGCCAGTGGTCGCCATGCAGGACCGGTCAGTGCGGTGCACAGGAATAACATCCGGTGGTGGTAGTATAGTTACTAGTATTAGGGCCCGGGGCCAATTCTCTGAAAGGCAGAACACACAACGGCCCCTTGAGAGCTGCTTCGGTATTGAAGTCCGTCCAGCTGGTTGTTGAGGGACTCAGCGTTGGCCAGCAGTAGGCTGGGTATCTGGGGGCCAGCTGGTTGTTGAGGGACTCAGCGTTGGCCAGCAGTAGGCTGGGTATCTGGGGGGCCAGCTGGTTGTGGAGGGACTCTGCGTTGGCCAGCAGTAGGCTGGGTATCTGGGGGGCCAGCTGGTTGTTGAGGGACTCTGCGTTGGCCAGCAGTAGGCTGGGTATCTGGGGGCCAGCTGGTTGTTGAGGGACTCAGCGTTGGCCAGCAGTAGGCTGGGTATCTGGGGGGCCAGCTGGTTGTGGAGGGACTCTGCGTTGGCCAGCAGTAGGCTGGGTATCTGGGGGCCAGCTGGTTGTGGAGGGACTCTGCGTTGGCCAGCAGTAGGCTGGGTATCTGGGGGCCAGCTGGTTGTGGAGGGACTCAGCGTTGGCCAGCAGTAGGCTGGGTATCTGGGGGGCCAGCTGGTTGTGGAGGGACTCTGCGTTGGCCAGCAGTAGGCTGGGTATCTGGGGGGCCAGCTGGTTGTGGAGGGACTCTGCGTTGGCCAGCAGTAGGCTGGGTATCTGGGGGGCCAGCTGGTTGTTGAGGGACTCAGCGTTGGCCAGCAGTAGGCTGGGTATCTGGGGGGCCAGCTGGTTGTGGAGGGACTCAGCGTTGGCCAGTAGTAGGCTGGGTATCTGGGGGCCCAGCTGGTTGTGGAGGGACTCTGCGTTGGCCAGCAGTAGGCTGGGTATCTGGGGGGCCAGCTGGTTGTTGAGGGACTCAGCGTTGGCCAGCAGTAGGCTGGGTATCTGGGGGGCCAGCTGGTTGTTGAGGGACTCAGCGTTGGCCAGCAGTAGGCTGGGTATCTGGGGGGCCAGCTGGTTGTGGAGGGACTCAGCGTTGGCCAGCAGTAGGCTGGGTATCTGGGGGCCAGCTGGTTGTTGAGGGACTCAGCGTTGGCCAGCAGTAGGCTGGGTATCTGGGGGGCCAGCTGGTTGTTGAGGGACTCAGCGTTGGCCAGCAGTAGGCTGGGTATCTGGGGGGCCAGCTGGTTGTGGAGGGACTCTACGTTGGCCAGTAGTAGGCTGGGTATCTGGGGGGCCAGCTGGTTGTGGAGGGACTCTACGTTGGCCAGTAGTAGGCTGGGTATCTGGGGGGCCAGCTGGTTGTGGAGGGACTCTGCGTTGGCCAGCAGTAGGCTGGGTATCTGGGGGCCAGCTGGTTGTGGAGGGACTCTGCGTTGGCCAGCAGTAGGCTGGGTATCTGGGGGCCAGCTGGTTGTTGAGGGACTCTGCGTTGGCCAGCAGTAGGCTGGGTATCTGGGGGCCAGCTGGTTGTTGAGGGACTCTGCGTTGGCCAGCAGTAGGCTGGGTATCTGGGGGCCAGCTGGTTGTTGAGGGACTCTGCGTTGGCCAGCAGTAGGCTGGGTATCTGGGGGCCAGCTGGTTGTTGAGGGACTCAGCGTTGGCCAGCAGTAGGCTGGGTATCTGGGGGGCCAGCTGGTTGTGGAGGGACTCTGCGTTGGCCAGCAGTAGGCTGGGTATCTGGGGGGCCAGCTGGTTGTGGAGGGACTCTGCGTTGGCCAGCAGTAGGCTGGGTATCTGGGGGCAGCTGGTTGTTGAGGGACTCAGCGTTGGCCAGCAGTAGGCTGGGTATCTGGGGGCAGCTGGTTGTTGAGGGACTCAGCGTTGGCCAGCAGTAGGCTGGGTATCTGGGGGGCCAGCTGGTTGTGGAGGGACTCTGCGTTGGCCAGCAGTAGGCTGGGTATCTGGGGCCAGCTGGTTGTTGAGGGACTCGGCGTTGGCCAGCAGTAGGCTGGGTATCTGGGGGGCCAGCTGGTTGTGGAGGGACTCTGCGTTGGCCAGCAGTAGGCTGGGTATCTGGGGGCCAAGAGGGACGCGGTTGGACCTTAGCGTATATATGAATAGAGATGGCATCCGAGTTCTCCTTCCATCCACTTGCATTAAGTTGCTCAAAAGCGCATGAGGCGATTTCACTCCTCCTTCCTGGTAGGAACAGAGTGCATTCTGGGATGGATTTGCCCCAAACACATGAACGTGCTGCCGTTGAACGCGCACGAACGTGCTGCCGCCGTCGTGAACGTGCACAATGATAGTCAACGGACCAGCGCGTTCATGTGTTTGGGTCCACGCTGCGATACCAAATTCGGCCAATATGTCCATTTGGCCTCAGGGTTTCCTCTGGGTGCCGTCTCTATTCATATATACTCTAAGGGTTGGACTTGTAGCCTCAGCTCTCTCTGTCTGAGGCCATTAGGCCACCACGGTAGAGCCTGTTTGTTCTCAGCAATGTCTTTCGGTTAAGTCCCACTATAGGGCTGTCACCATTACACATTTAAGCTGATGATTAATTGTCACACAAATTAACGATTTAATTGCGTTTTGCATTCCAACATTAGAACGTTACATTTTGTATTTCTGTTTGATGCTTTAATGCTTCGTAATCACAAATTGCACAGATAAGAGAAGATATGACAAATTAATCACTGACACATTTAATATTTTTTTCTTTCCAAAAAATGTGAAATAGCCGGAAATGGTTTATCTACAAGACAAGATCTGCACGCACGCACGCACGCACGCACGCACACACACACACACACACACAAAGAAGAGTACGACTTCACAGTCCCTCTTTTTTTCCTGCCGCTCATGGACAAACTATTCCCCCGAACGTACAAACCAAAGCACTCGTTCCATTCATGTCGGACCACCTTTGATGGTCATCAGAGCACATTATGACGTTACACACTTTCATCTGAGCGGCAAAACAAGTGCATGGGAAATTGGACCAATGTTTTTGCAGCCGGCAGGTTGAAGATCTGATGAGATGAAAGGGCACTGCCTCCCTTTTGGACCCGGAGGCAGTGTTGCCAGATTTTGTGAGAGAAATAAGCAACCTGGTCTAGGACAATCAAGCCCAAAAGAAGCAATTAGGCCACATGAGGCTTTAGCCGATCTACAAGCTCACAACACGTTGCTGCGTTGTGAGCAAAATCTTAAACTAAAAGGTGGAATATTTGGAATATTTAACACAAATCTGCTACGGCGCTCCCCGCCACAAAACATTTTCTGATGGGTGTTTGGGACAAATACAACTGGGAGTTACAGAAAAATAAGCCCAAAGTCGCTTTAAATAAGCGTACATGGCAACAGTGCCTGATGGATGGATGGATGGATGGAAAATGAAGGCAACAGACGGGACTAAAGCTACGATCAAACCTGGATAGTTTAAACGGCGGGATTAAATACAAAGTCGAGAAGTCGCGCAAACGGCCAACTGGTACCTTACCTTCGCCCCAGCTGGAAAAATCCAACTGAAGTGTCCTTCGCTTCCCCCCCGACAGCCAATAGGCGTTGATGTTGTTCCGAGAGCCGGTGATTTTATTCATCCCTTAGCAAAGACATAGGAGAGATAATTGTGCTGCTCATGAATTATACAATAGCAGGAATTATGTTACCGGTAAATATATTGAACCGAGTGTTTGGTGTTTTCTGGCTCGGCCGTATAGGTGCTTTACTAGGTACAAAATCTTCAGGTTTGAACGCACCTTTAAAAAGGAATGGTAGAGAAACTAGGCAGCCAGTGAAACGCCTGAGGAGAAAGATGTAGGCAGTGGGAAAGTAATGTTTGGCCATATCCCAGCTCAACACGCTTCCCATAATTCAAAGCGGCGGGCGCTCTTGGAGAAAGCCTAAAAACAATGCTGAGTCGCCACTTTCACATGCGAACGGATGCGAGACAAACTCACTCAACTCAATCCTGTTCTCAGGGATCACACACGCACGCACACGCATGTAAAAATTGATTGGAGCTCAGATGGCAGATCACACATTCAGGTTTGTGAGAAAGACCATCAAAATATTTAGTATGTCAGAGAGAGAGACACAAATATATGCGCGCGCGCACACACACACACACACACACACACACACACACACCAATGAAAGTAATCCTATTTCTTAACTGAAATGACGTGTGAATAAAGACTTTATCCCATACAGAAAATAAATCGATCATGTTTCAAATTTGACTAAATTAAATGATCGAAATTGAGGGACTAAGTTACATGTATAAGTACGGTACTGTATATGACTAAATTGTAGCACGGGCGGGCACAAATAGTAGCCGGGGGTCTGACCCCATTTTGCATATTAAATGCTGGTTAAAAAAAAAAACGCTGGGGTCCAAAATAAAAGCCAGGGCTATTATTTGCAGTTTCTTCAGCCGTACTGTAACCAAATAACGCCCTGTGCAGGCCGGTGCAAACATAAATAAAAACCTTCTGCAAATAGCCGCCTGGTGCCCATTTTGGGCGGGAACCCCTTTTGGTGTTTTGAAGCATTATGTTATACTTTAAAAATAGCAGATCTACAAGCTCATAGCGCGGCACCGAGTGCAGCGCTACAGTCATAAAGTATACATTAGAGTTGTTGTGTGGAAATTTCAGAACAACGAGTGGCCCAGGAAATGGTTCTCCATTCATTTTCTCCATAGGCTTTTCCTAAAGTATTTATTTAAAGACGGTTACGCCGCGGCAGCGGACAAAGCCAACTCGGATCGTGACAAATCATGACAATGAACACAATGTTTTGGGCCGATCAAATAATTTATAATAAGAAAAACAACAAAAAAAGTGTTGTAACCTGCCGTTTTTTTCTACTTTCTAATTATTTGTTTGGCCCAAAACATTGTGTTTAGTGTCATGATTTGTCACGACAAGAGTTGGCTTTGTCCGCGGCGTAAACGTCTTTAAATAAATAAATAAATAAATCTCGAGGGGGCGGGACTGCGACGCTCTATACTTTGTCATAAGATAGTGGCGCCGCGTCTCACAGATATTGACTACCAGTTAGTGATGCTTTTAGCTATTTTCACTATTTTAGATTTTTCAATATATTTGGTATGCGGTCTGTGTATCTTGTGAAAAATTTAAAATAAAAACAAAATATAAAAAAATATATATATGTATATTAGAAATGAGATGATTTGGAAAAGGTGTGTGTGTGTGTGTGTGTGTGTGTGTGTGTGTGTGTGTGTGTGTGTGTGTGTGTGTGTGTGGTTACAAACAAGCAGTAACAGAATCACATTTCTATCACATGGGTTTGGTTGCACGTTAAGATACTACTGTACTGTATGTCTTATGCTTTCACATAATATTGCCACTGTTGCGTGGAAACCTGTATGCCCGATATATGTAGTTGTATTATTTAATCACAACCGCTTGCACTTGAAAAAATAATAATTTTGAGCATCACTGTTGTATGACACAGTAGGGCATCCATGTAGAAAAAGAAAGTTGAGACCGTCTGGGCACCTGATGGCGTGCCGCGGGTTCGACTCCCGATCCCGACGGCCTTTGCCACGCCTTCCCCCCCCATCTCTCCCCCATTTCCTGTCAGATTACTTTAAACCTATCAATATAGGCAGAAAAAAAAAACAAAAAAAAACAGAAATCTTAAACAACAAAAATAAAGAAAGTTGAAATTCGGAGATGCAAGCGGTTTCTGGCTGACATCAACGATAATGCTCTAGTCCAGGGCTGTAGTCCAGGCTTGTTGACCTGAAGTGACATGCATGGTGTTGATATGACAAGTGTAGTGCACGGCGTACGGAACCCTCTGCTGGTCACGCCACCGCACCATCATCTGCTCCGCTCCCGACACATCACAGGACACGCAGGCTGCGAGCCAAACGCAATCAAATCCCAGCCAGACAAAGCCTGGCATTGTGCTGAGGTTGTTTATTGGTTTGCGCTGGGGGTTTATTTCGATCGCCATGAGGCCAAGATGTCCTCGTGGATCAAAATCGGAGAGGGATACCTTCTGACATTTAGAATTTATTCCGTAATTTTACCCATTGCTTGTCCAGATTCTCCAGAAAAAAAGTAAAAAGGAAACTACCGTATAAGAATTCGTCTGCATGGCCAGTGTTAAATCCATCATGCTGTAATTATCATACACTCGAGTCTTGACATGTGTTTGTAACATCTTTTCCACTGTTTTGTTTATTCAAGATTCAGGGTATACAGTAAATCAAATGACAGTATATGTGACACACCCATATGAAACATATAAAAGATAACAAAATGTTGTGAGTCCATACACAAAATATTGTGGTAGCATAAAATAAAAATAAGAAAATAAAAAGTTGCATAGTCCTATGCTAACATGGAAGCGACACTAATACAAACCACATAACCTGAATCAAGTTGAAACAAAAACAAGACAAACGTACGACAAGACAAGACAAGACAACATGGCATGGTCATTGGTCACCCAATTGTAACATCTTTTCAAGATAACAAAATAATGACCTTTGGAAATGTATGTTCTCTGCATTGCGTGCAGTATTTATGCTACGAGCCCCCTCGGTTTAATGCTTAACCGTGCTTGTATGTGCAGCTGTTGACAAGATGTTGACGACCTACGTAGCATCCTATTTTAGGCTGTTGTATACTGTATATGGGTATATGTGTAAAAACAACCTAAACCTCACAACACATCGCAAAGTGAAAAGTGTTTAAAAAAAAACTAAAATAGTCAAAATAAAAATAACTAAAATAGTGAAAATAGCAGATCTAGAAGGTCACAACAAGCTCACAAGTTGTGAGCCTCTACATTGACTATTTTCACTATTTCTGCACGCCGCCGCTGTGCAACAAAGTATAAAATATAATGCTTTAAATGGTTGATCAAAGAAAGGAAAAATAATCCATAGTTGCGGTCCTCCAAAGCGGAAGCTTTACGCCACCGTCGACACGGCCCTCCGTCTCCTCCTCCTCACCTGCCTCTTCGCCGCCGTCCTTCTCACGGGCCTCCTGCGACGCCTGGTGGACTTCCTGCGCCTCCTGGTGGTGGTCTTGGCTGTGGCCGCGCGTCTCCTCCTCCTCCGGGGCCTGGCGGACGCGGCGCGTCGTCTGGTCCTCCTCCTCCTGCGTCTGACCGTCCTCTTGGGACCCGCCGCCTTCACGGCCCTCCTCCTCCTCCTCCTGGCTTCCGCCTTCGCTGGGGAACCGGCAGATTCGACCGGGACGACGTCCATTATTCTCTCTGGCGCTTAGATAATCAATTAATTAACTGGATTTGTTGTTTTTTTCTAAATCGAGCTGAACGACAAAATTACTTGTTCCGTAATACTGAACAGACTCGGTGCAGCGCCCGTTAATATAGTACCTGGAGGTCAATCTATGACGTCATACATTTTATTTTACAATCGGGAAAAGATTGACATTGGGGTTAGAGTTGGATTTAGCATGGGCCACATTACACCACATATAGATTCTGTGGGGTTAGATTATGTGGGATTTAGCATGCATGGGCCACATTATACCTCTAGTAATGTGACGAGTGCCTTGTGAAAGTACAAGATCTTCTTCTTTTCCTTTCAGCTTTTCCCTTCAGGGGTCGCCACAGCGAACCATCTGCTTCCATCTCACCCTGTCCTCTGCCTCCTCTTCTCTCACACCAACTGACTTTATGGTCTCTTTCAGTACACCCATAAATCTTCTCTTTGGTCTTCCTCTAGGCCTCCTGCCTGGCAGTTCCTACCTCAACATCCTTCTACCGATATACTCACTATCCCTCCTCTGTACGTGTCCAAACCATCTCACTCTGGCCTCTCTGGCTTTACCTCCAAAACATCTGACATGCGCTGTGCTGTCCCTCTGATGTATTCGTTCCTGATCCTATCCATCCTTGTTGCTCCCAGAGAGAACCTCAGCATTTTTTTTAATACAAGATAGTAAAAAATAAAAATAAAATCCATAGCTATCCCTTATTTCCATGTGACCAGAGGTATTCTTTAGTACACTAGACCGGAGCAATAACCATGCCTGTGGTCCCCATGGACTGGAGAAGGTCATGTTGTCGAACCACAAAGGCCTATTGATCTCCTCAAGTCGCCTCTATGTCTTTGTAGTGGTTACGGTTAGGTCTGCACCACAGAACATTGCCTCTGCACACAGGTTCCTGATACACTGCATGGTACTCTGTAGAAACCTCCTGACCATAGCTAAAGGACATGGCTTAGTCCCAACTGGTTATTAAGATACATGTATGTGAACCTATCTGTTGGCCACTCTCTTGAGTTTGAAGCCGTGAGCAAGGACCTTTGGAGGACTTTGTCTCTCACACACACACACACACACACACACACACACACACAAATTATTTATATACGGTTGATTCCATTACATAACCCCACTGTACCATAGTTGTTGTATATTGCCTTTGCTGTATTTGCATTTTAACGTGTGTGTGTGTGTGTGTGTGTGTGTGTGTGTGTGTGTGTGTGTGTGTGTGTGTGTGTGTGTGTGTGTGTGTGTGTGTGTGTGTGTGTGTGTGTGTGTGTGTGTGTGTGTGTGTGTGTGTGTGTGTGTGTGTGTGTGTGTGTGTGTGTGTGTGTGCGCACCCTCTCTATTCAGTTTTGGCAAGCAGCTGGGGGGCAGACGAGGTTTTGAATGCATCACTTTGGAGCCGTCAGAAATGATTGTGGTGAGTATAGCCTCTCTCTCTTTCTCCTATGGGACCTTTTGCTTTTTATTTTTCCCATCATCCCCCTTCATGTTTCTTCCATTATATTTAGTTTACATTCATTCTGTTCATCTGCACCTCTCAGCCCTCTCTCTCTCTCCTCCCTGTTCATGTCTGCCTGCCTCTCTCTCTCTCTCTCTCTCTCTCGCTCTCTCTCTCTCTCTCTCTCTCTCTCTCTCTCTCTCTCGCTCTCTCTCTCTCTCTCTCTCTCACCCTCCCTATCTTTCTCTCTCTCTACCTATCTCTCTCTCGCGTCGCTTGTTTTGGCTTCAGCGGTGTTGACTTCGTTGACTAAAACTATTATACTAAATACAAACTAAGCTATGATGACTAAAACTACATGACTAAATACATTGACAATTTCGTCAACAAATAAAAACTAGACTAAAATGTTAGGGAGGGACTAGTGGAGAAGAGTTTTATGCTAGGTTGCATTCTGAAAATAGCAGATCTACAAGCTCACGCGTTGTCGATCGGCTATTATTTGCACGCAACCAAAGTGTAAAATCTGCCATTGCGATGACATCAAGGACTGCCAAAACAAAATCAACTGTACAACTAAAATTGTATGATATTTAGTCGACTGAAACGGATGACTAAAAGGAAATTTAGCTCAAAAGACTATGACTAAAACTAAACCAAAATGTGCAACAGTGCTGCTCTGTCTCTGGGTGTGTCTGTGTGTCTGTCATGGAGGGACCAGCAGGCAGGATGAGAGAGCAGTATAGAGTCTCTGTGTGTCTGTCATGGAGGGACCAGCAGGCAGGATGAGAGAGCACTATAGAGTCTCTGTGTGTCTGTGTGTCTGTCATGGAGGGACCAGCAGGCAGGATGAGAGCGCAGTATAGAGTCTCTGTGTGTCTGTCATGGAGGGACCAGCAGGCAGGATGAGAGCGCAGTATAGAGTCTCTGTGTGTCTGTGTGTCTGTCATGGAGGGACCAGCAGGCAGGATGAGAGCGCAGTATAGAGTCGTAAACCAGTGGCTGCAGGATGCTGGCTCTCCTTTGACCCTTTCCTCTGCTCAGAAACACAACTGGAACAACACTCTGAAGGACAACGACACTTTGAACCCGCTGGGACTGTTTTGGGGCACGTCGTCATTGTAGGGAAACGTTTTATTTTATGTCAAAACTTTCGAAAATTGAGAAAGTAGCCAATCTACGAGCCGATTTGCGAGCTTGCAAATCTTCTCTTTTTCTCTTTTTCTTACTATTTGTCACATACAACAAAGTACATATACTGTATAGGACTTAAGTGGCCAAATCTACTTTCAACGATGGAGCATGTAAAATGGAAATATCAACAGCTAAATTCTAATTGCGGTGTACCGTATGTCATACATTTAGGGTTTGTCTGCATCAGTGCATCTACGTATGCGATGTATGCATGTCTGTCCCCTCAAAAGTAGTCCAATATTACTAAAGCTTACTTTCTTGAATGGCGTGAGGAAACAGAGCCACCTTTAGCCATGAAAGCCTGACGTCACTCACTGGTGACGTAAGGTTGTATTGTATGTTCGTATTTTGACTGCGCTCAGAATGTGTGTGTTAAAATTGAGTGCGTCGACCAGAGTGTTGTTCTCCCACCAGTGTATGTTATTGTGGATATGAGAATGGAAGAGACCCCCACCCCCCCAGGGGGAGTGAATGGAGGAGTGAGTGAGTGAGCAGCTGAATGGATGATGGAGGGAGTGAGAGAAGGAAATGAGCCTGCAGTATATTAGATTTGTCCAGAGCGTGGCCTGGTGTGGCCCGGCTCCGCATCACAACAACACATCACATCATGACATCACCCTGAACCAGAGAACCAATCGCACCGCTGTTCAGATCCACTCCAATGATTAGAGACAATAATATTCTTTATCATAAGACTGTGAAACCGTGTGTGTGTGTGTGTGTGTGTGTGTGTGTGTCTGTGTGTGTGAACTAGGACATCAGATTGCATAAGAATATGTTGTTCTTGTTGTTGTTGTTTGGTATTGGGGCGGTGCCCTGCCCTGCCCTGCCCCGTCTGTCTGTCTGTCTGCCTTAATGGGCTGTAATGCGTTCCCTCCACAGTGGGAGCAGCACAGGGCGTACCACTGTGCCTTATAGCCATAGAGAGGATGTAAACACCGCTGGTGGAAAAACTGCTCGCATTCTTTACTCAAGTAAAAGTATCACTACTGCATTACAGAAAATACTCCGTTGTACAAGTACAAGTCTGGATTGATGTCTGTGTGAGTACAAGTACAAAAGTGTTGGCATCAAAAAAAGATGAGTGACTGACTATTGTAAACGATACAGAGACATCCTCCCAGACAATATTGCAGAGACAGTTTATTTTCGGACCACAATTCTTACATGAGATGATTTTAAGATGATCCCATGTTTTTCTCCATAGAGAAAACCTTACGCAAACCCCTTGGAACAAGGGGATGAGCGAGTGACTTAAGAACTTTGGCGCTCAATAGTCAGCTAATTTAGTTCAGAAGAAGGAGGTGTGTGTGTGTGTGTGTGTGTGTGTGACTTTGCCTCATATCACTTGACTAAAACTGAGAGAACACAGTGGCAAGAGTAGAAAACCACACACACACACACACACACGCATGTGCGTGCATGCGCGTGTGGGGCTAATTTTCACAGACAGAATGGTACAGGCAGACAGAGCAGAGCGTGGGAAATAAACAGATTACATGATGGCCAGACTGTGAATCCACTATGACTAAAACTGACTGTCTATCTACACAGATATAGACAAATAGATGCTGTGTTAGACAGCACACTGGACCAGCCATTCTCTTCAACCATGCCCTATATATATATATATAGCCCCTCCTATGCCCAGCTTTGTGTGCTTGTTAGGCACGTAGCGTGGATAAAAAAAAATTCACTGGGCCAATTAGCATCGCGAGTGGGGTGACGTGCAACCGATTAGTGAAACCGTTTTTGCCGACTTGCTAATGTGATTACGGGGGACCATTTAAATCAAAGGCCCTTTGCTGTGGTTGGTGTGATTTTGGACACGTTGGCTACAACAGAAAGTTTCATGCACAGCGGTGAGGGGCTGCCAAAGTCACTCCGAAGGGAGGTGGAAAGTCTGGTGACACGTCTTTTGTTGTTTTCCTTGTTTCTTTGCCCCCTGTCTTTAAGAAGCTAGACTGGCCAAGATCTCAATTGACCGGGCCTGTGCCCGAGGGCCCAATAGACGCTACGCTTCTGGTGCTTGTGTGTATCCTCTAGTGATGATTTGATTGGCTGAGCAGCACCCCATAGCGACGATTTGATTGGCTGAGAAAAGACAGAAAAGTGAGGACGCAAATTGTGATTGGCAGGAATGAGATGATGTATGATGATAAGAGTGCCTCTCACCTCTCACAATTTTTTCCAATTAATTTAGTAGAGTATGGACAGGAAGCCTAGGGCTTGACATGACAGTCTTCGTCCTCATTTCAATATGTTTCGACTTGTTGACTGGTTGTAGGAGAGGACAGGAGAGAGACATACATCACATTTGACTGATTAGTTGTGTTATACGGTAGATTTGTTCGCTAGTCTTTCACCCTCTGGAATGCATACATGCATACAAGGTTAGCAGCAGGATTCTACGACAAGTGGAGCTGAACTACTTCAGTTACTAACTTAAGCTCCCAGTTCCTTATTCTATTACCAAACCCATGTCTAAACCAGTGGGTTTCAACCCGGGGACCACCAGTGGTCGTTGAGTTGGTAACCAAATGGACTCTTATAGATCTTTAACTCTTGAGAGTGTAAAATGAACCCAAATGACCCAAACGAAAACAAAATATTCTTTAGTTTTGGGTCTGAGAGGCTAAATGTCAAATGCTGAATACATAATTGACATTAAAAACGTTGAAAAGCGTTGGTCTAAAGTAACTAATGCTTAAACACAACCATCTCTGGCTGCATGCGAGGGCAATGCATCATGGGTATTGCCCTGCAAGCCAATCCATTGTAAATGCTGACGTTGTATGGGAACATCTGTGTGTCTGTACATCGCTGGAATGCAGTAAACACATGACTGGCCCGAGGCCACGGCAAAACAAACAAACAAAAAAATAAAAACACGCTCATACAGAAACCGATTGGTCACTGGTACGGAAGCATGTGACTGATGACGCCGGCGAATGCAATGCAAGAAGCCACATTCACCCTTAGAGCTAACCTCAAGTTATCTTTATGGCTAGATCATAATCTGAAGTCTGCTGATTTGAGGAGCGATTGTACACATCCAAAACACAAGTGTGTGATGTGTACATATTATATGCACTCTCTCTCTCTCTCTCGCTCGCTCTCTCTCTCACACTCACTGACTCACTCACTCACACACACGCACACACACCTACCTTCCGTACTGTGTCACAAATGAATGTGCGCACTACCCCTACTCTACTACTGCAGCATACCTTTGGAGGTAGACCGTTATACATGCACAGTGTTGTAGAGTTGTTGCACAGACGGTGCTGGTTCACTGTCTGTGTTGTCCTCTCCGTGGCGTGCGTCACACCACTGCCCCATGATCCACTAAATGCTGCGGGCGGATGAATGACGCTGCTTCATAGTTCGCGGCCTCACGCTCAACAAGAGACCGAGAGATACAGAAAGGAAGAGAGAAGAGAGACATTGGAAGTGATAAAACGAAGCAAAGCAAAAACCTGGACAGAATTGGAACAGAAACACTGTAAATTGAAGAGCAAATAAGACATCTTTGTTTCTCCATCTCTCTCTCTCTTCCTCCTCTATATTTATTTTCTGTTTACTAAAGAGCTGGAGAGATGGGGATACCCCGTTACTGAACAGCAATGATTGAGATCAGATAATAGAGGTTTATAACTTTTAGCAAATACCTCTTTTTTTGCCAGCTGTTCGAAAAGCGACTAGACAACATGTTCACCTATACCTCTACCAGCGACCGAAGTGGAAACCTTTTATAAGCCAATGGGAGACTTACCCTTAAAACCCATAGTCTGAATGGTGATAAAAACCCATACTCTGAACGCCAGCAACGTGAAGCTGTGAGCTGAGGCAGAGGCTGCGGCACACACATTGATTGTAGATGTACATAAAATGAGAGCTTTTATAATTTCATAATAAGCAATTATAACTGAGTTCTTCTCCTTGTTTAACAACAACCTATGACCATGAGTCATTTTGAAAGACTTCTGGTTGCACATCTCTAACGTGGTAAGGGGAAGAGACAGCGAGCAGCAGAGAACAGAGCGGTTGGGAGGGGGGCAGATGGTTTTCACTTTCATCTCTTAGCTGGGGTTCCCCTTTGGTTTGACTCACTGAGACAATCAGACAAACAGAGAGACAGACGGATATGAAAGGACAGTCTCTATATCATGGGTTCAATCAGACAAACAGAGAGACAGACGGATATGAAAGGACAGTCTCTATATCATGGGTTCCCAAACGTTTTAGCCCGCCACCCCAACATAATGCTGCCATTGGCTCGCAGCCCCAACCTGACCGCGGAGGTAATTCGTCATTTGTCCGCACGTGTAATGTATTCATCTTAGGGCTATAGAGGTTTTGTAACAATCATAGTTAAAATGTATTCTTGTACAATATTATTTTTGTACCTGGGCCATGGCTCAGTGGTCCAGGCACCGTGGCTGGTAATCCAGTCTGGCAGTGTGCCGCGGGTTCGACTCCCGATCCCGACGGCCTTTACTGCATGTCTTCCCCCTCATTTCCTGTCAGCCTACTGTCCCATAAAAAATATATAAAATAAGGCAAAAGCCACAAAAAAAACCCATTAAAAAAAATGTATTGTACAATATATAGTATTATTGAAATACGAATGAGTGATAATGAGTGACATTCTGTTGAATTCAGGTGTGTAAATATATTTTGGATGAACCAAAATAATTTTGCGACCCCACCGCCAGTGTCCCACTACCCCAGCTTTGGGAACCCCTGCTCTGTATTGCCAGTCAATATCTGCTTTTTATATAGTGCACTAATGCAGTGACAGCGTCCTTGTTTTGTCTTTGCTGCGTTTAAGCCAAACAATGACACTTAAGGGATGAAAATAAAATAATAAAATAAACGTATAAGTTGCATATTATCATAGCCTATAACTATAGCTGTTTTATAGACCTCAGGTTATATAAAGAAAAGCGAGTCTGCCGGCCAGGCTCTATAATAATGGAGCTATTGACAGAGTTAATATTATGCAACGTAGAAAGAAAACAAATTCCTCCTCCAACAACAGGCGGGTACAAAGAGGCTGCTGGGGAATGAATTGTATGGCCGGAATCTGCCTGGAGAGGATATTTGTGTATTTACGGTTTCCTGCAGGAAACTGTGGCCTGTGTGTTTGTGTGTGTGTGTGTGTGTGTGTGTGTGTGAGAGAGAGAGAGAGAGAGAGAGAGAGAGCGCGTGAGTAAGCGTGTGTAATGTGTATGCAACGTGTTGAGCAGCTGAGCATTCTCCAAGCCGTCCGAGGAGCGAGAAGAAGCTTCTTTTAGTGCCACTCTGAAAATCTACAAACTACAAAGAAGGAGCGCTTTGTGTCTCCGTCTGCCTGGTGGACTTGTACTTCTGTCCACTGTTTTGATCCTGGTTCCGTGCTCGCCATGTGTGTGTGTGCTGTGTGTGCGTGTGCGTGTGTGTGTGTGTGCGTGTGTGTGTGAGTGCTGTGGATGAGACTCAAGGGATGTGACTTTTTGTCCCGGATCTTTCAGCATGTCAGGAACTTTGCTCCTCGCTTGAACTTCTTTTGAGTTTTTCCTCCTGGTTTTCTCCCGTGGGTTCTTGGCTGCTATTGGCTGCGGTCGGCGCTGCCCGTGGCGTGCCTCGGTCCGGGCCATGAGTGTGCTGCGATGGCACCGGCTCTCCATGCTCTGGAAGAACTGGATGTTCAACCAGGAGGAGCAGCCTCCCGTAGCCAACGCTACGGAACCACAGCCTCCCGTAGCCAAGGCTACGGAACCACTGGAGGAGCAGCCTCCCGTAGCCAACGCTACGGAACCGCACCACGAACAACAAGGCTCGGAACAGAACCCGGGGCTTCAAGAACGGAGCTCGGCAGAAAGCCCTACGTTTAGCGTAAAGGAGTTTAAGACACAGAGCTCGGAAACGTGCTCTCGGAACTCGGGGATCTCCGCCGGGCAGGCAGATGGTGGCGGCGATTCTGACGGCGGTTGTCCTGTGGCGACCACTGTGACTTTTGTTTTGCAGGTGGACAATGGCAGCGAGGGGGAGGAGGGGGCCTTGCAGAGGGAGGGGTCCCAGAGGAGGTCCAGGCGGCGTTTCAGGAGGGTCAACCCTCGGGGAGAGCGGGAACTCATCACCGACGGCCAAGAGCCCGCGACCTACAGCACGGTAAGGAGACCAGAGCTAGAACGTTCACTCTGTCAAGTGTGGCAAGTATTGGGCTAGCGCTAAACTGTTGAGAGGTTGAGAGTTCTCCCACGCCGCACGGAGAAGGTTACAGCTCAAACAATGGTGTTCATTGTCAGTGGTTTGGGTTGGAGCTAACTGGGAAGCTGGCCGCGTTTTTTAGGCCGAGGCTTAGAGTGGGATTTAGGGACGAACCAAAACCTTGACGATGGCATTAAGCCGTTGACAGTGGTGAGGTTAACCACATATACTGTAGCCTTTTAGAGCTTTTAGCTATACTTGACACATCATCACACCGCCACTGCAGTTCAGCACACACTGCGGCGGGAGGATTACTATTAGCCTCGTTCAAGGAGTTGAGGATGAATGCACTGAGAGGACTTTGTAAAGCCAAATCTGACACGTCGTGTAAGCAGTTGTATAAACATGAGTGAGTGAGCTTTGTGTTCTTAAAAGCCATTTCATAATGCTATGGCGGGATTTCCCCATGACTAATCTTGAGGGCAGTGTGTGTGTGTACACAGTATATATAGCCCAAGTATTGAAAGTGTTTGTGTATGAGGTGGAGAGAGAGAGTGTTAATCTGTGTGAGCGAGTTTCCCTCCTGCAGATCGGATCACGCGGGGGCAGGCAGTGTTTCAGTTACAGTTTTAGCTAATCATCAACAGCCATGCTCCGATGCACGCACAGTCAGTCAGACAGACACACACACACACACAGTCAGACGCACGCACGCACGCATACAGAGAGAGAGAGAGACACTATTTACACACACTTTGCTTACACACACTTCCTTTACTGCAGTGGTTCTCAACCAGTGGTCCGGGGACCACCAGTGGTCCTTGAGGAGGTTCCAGGTGGTCCCCAGCTAAATGACAGAGTTGGTACCCAAATGGACCCTTGTAGATCTTGAACTCTTGAGAGTGAAAGAGTTATATTATTGTTTAACATCAGCATTACTTAATTTTCAAGAAGTCTACACAACGGAAAGCTGGGCATAGGAGGGGCTAGCGCCCCTCAACAATGTGAGAAGCACTGCTGTGGCAATTACTGGGACAACATGAACCAATGAGAAATGGTTGGAGAGAGGCTATGCACACAGATCAGTTAAACAGGAGTTTGACCTGTAGTTTATCTGAATCCTTGTTCAATTATGAAAAACTCAAATGCAATAATTGGTGGCGTTTGACACACAAGAATGCCATATTTTCATCTAATTGACATGGGATTTTTTTTTACAGTGGTACTAATTAAAACTATAATTAATAGTACTGGTGGTAATCCCTCGCATGCCTTTCAGTTCACCTTTTGAACACACACACACACGCACGCACACACACACACACACACGCACACACACACACACGCACACACACACGCACACACACGCACACACAGACCTATGATTGATTGCGTTTGTCTTGTTTCTCTCTCTCTCTCTCTCTCTCTCTCTCTCTCTCTCTCTCTCTCTCTCTCTCTCTCCGTATGTCTCTCCTGACGTCTGACCTCTCCAGAATTATGTGGACAACCAGGTAAGAGAGAGAAAATAATATGTTTTATCTTTCCATATTCTGTCTGTCTGTCCTGTCCTGTATGCCTTAATAAGTGTACCTCCGGTTTTCCCCCGGGTTTTTTTCCCCCGGGTCGACGTACAGTATGTGAGTCGTCATGACTTGTTTCTGAAAAGTGTTTTGTGACAGAGTGTTGTCACGAAACGGTGTCACTTTGATACTAACACACGTGTACCTGTGTGTGTGTGTGTGTGTGTGGCAGAGGAGGAATAAGGGGGGACAAGCTGTGACATAAACGGTTGCATGCAGGGAGCGACAAACAAACCGTTTTCAAATGGAAACGGGTGATGTGTTTGCTGTAGACTTCTAGCGTCTGCAGTTTGTGGTCAGACTGGCTGAGTCGAAAGACTCTGAGGCTGTTGGAGAAAAGATTCAGTTGTCATTTTGGCTTTGGCTTCAGGTTCAGCTTGGTACTCACAATGCGCTGTGGTTTAGGAGGAGGGGCAGAGGCTTGTTCTGGGCCAGGTTTGTATTCTCAGACATGGATCGGTACAATTTAGATTTTTTTTTAAAAATCTATACAAAGCTAATACAACGTATTTACTATACAGTTGTTCAGCCAATATAAACATTAGTGCTTTGTTTGTTCATTGATAGATGGCAGGAAGGATGCATTGATTGACTGACTGGCTGAAAGTATTAATACATTTTGCGGTAAATGGAACAAATAAAAAGTGATTTTGTTTTAGCTCTCAGAAAATAGGTCATCACCGGGGGTTTCACGGCAAGATGACACTAAACGAAGGTGCTGGATTCAATGTTAGGATTTGTGGGTGCTATTTGTGTCCGTCTTGTCTTTCTACAAGGCTATCCAGTTGTGCTTAATGGTAATGACTGGACGTGACAGAGTCCACACACCAATACAAGTCTGTTCTGGCAGTGGATCACAGCCGGTTGTACACAGACCTTATGATACCCTAATAGCATCAGTAATCCATTACCTCTGATGTCTGCTGATGTCTGCTCTCTCTCTCTCTCTCTCTCTCTCTCTCTCTCTCTCTCTCTTTCAATGGGTTAATTCTTAATGCCAGAGAACATGCGTAACTGTATTTAAACGTTTCTCCAGTTTGCTTTCTCTTTTTGGAGGGTGGCTGCTGCTGTTTTCAGAACAACGGAAGCTGCTGCCACGATCACAAACAATCGTATTTTGTGTCTGACACACACACACACACACACACACACACACACACACACACACACACACACACACACACACACACACACACACACACACACAAAATGAACACTTCTTGTGAGTCACTGGTCTGAACTTCCAGACCCACTGTTAGGAGATGGTCTAAAAATGGGACTGGAATGAGGATGGAATGAGTCATCAAATGGTGTGCCGCCCTTGAACTTGAACATGGTCAGAAGAACGGTACAATACAACAAAGTGCCCCCCCCCCCCTCCCCCCAAAAAAAACAAAGATTACTTAAAAGTATTACTGTAGCTTCAGGTCCTGACGGCTACAGCCCACAACTTAAACAGCCCTGGGTAGGCAACCTGGCCTGGCGGAGATGGCGACCCGGCACAATTTTGTAGTGAAAACCGGGACATTTTATTTCTTTCCTTTTAGATAATCTGTCCTGTCAAAACTGGGACAATCACAGACGACCCAGGACGTGTGGTCACCTAAGGAAAAACGTAGAAGCTCGCGAGGTCGATTAGCTCTTGGTGCTTGTTCCGCCTGGTGCATAGTGTTGGTTTTGACAGCAGATTTAGTTTTATTCATAATAGTCATATAATAATAATACAATTTAATTTAGTTTTAGTCACATTTGATTTTAGTCTTATCTGCAATGTTTTAGTCTTAGTCTAGTTTCAGTCGACTAAATATCAAAAGATTTCAGTCGACTAAATCTACAGTTGATCTAGTCGACTAAAATGTATTTTGGCGGGCCTTGATGTTGTCTTAATGGCTGATTTTACACTTGGTTGCTTGTAGATCGTCTATTTTCAGCATTGAACCATGCATAAAATGACTTGTCTTTTTGTCCTGGTCCGGGTCTCTTCTCCACTAGCCTCTTCTGAGCATTCTAGGTTTTTTATTTTTTTATTTGTTGACACAATTGTCAGTACATTTAGTCTTAGTTTTAGTCATCGCAGCTTGGTTTTTACTTTGTCTTAGTTTAGTTTTCCTCGTCATTGTTTTAGTCGACAGTACATACTATAGCAGAAAATGAGGAGGTTGACAGACAGACATGGTCTGGGTTCTGATCCAGTCTAACCCGCTCTGTCTGTCTGTCTGTCTGTCTGTGATGATGCCTCTGGTTGTAATTGACTCTCATTGATCCTGAAACCCGATTCGTCCTGGCGGCAGGATGCCCAATGGGGAGACACGGGGCGCAGCGCACGCCCGCTGCCATGACGCACCGCTGGGACGCACTAATGAGTCTTAGTCTCTCACACACACACACACACACACACACACACACACACACACACACACACACACACACACACACACACACACACACACACACAGGCGTGCAGTCCAAGTCACTTCATTGCAACAGGACAGGCCTTACTGGGTTACTGACAGGCTCTCTTCCTGTGGTGTAGACGGGTCCAGAGAGAGATGGATGAAGCCATCACCTCATCTCTGGTCCACAGAGAGCCACCGTGCTCAATGGCTCTATAGGATGACAGGCCCATTACTTTATTTATCCACACACAGGCTTCACAGACAGACTGCTCTTTTTTCTCTCTTTCTTTTTTCTGGGTAACAACAGAATGGAGTCGGCAGTCTAAAACCCTATGAAGTATTACCTGGTGTTATTCTCTGGCTTGGTGCAGTAACTCTGTGTCCACGAGGGCTGGGTTTCCTGTGTGATGTTCTGAGGTCCTCAGCCCAGACAATAACCATCTGTTAACTCATCACCCCGCCACTGAAACCCTTGGTGATGTTGGCTAAACCGCCACCATAGACTGCGCTCTATTTCACTTGGAAAACAAGACCCCAAAAAACACTTAGCGAGAATCGGCTATAGCTAATGTGATCATCGTCTATTTAAGAAGCATTCATATTTTAACCGCACGGTGACGACGATTTAGTGTTGAATCGCTAACATTGGCAGGTTGTTCAATCCAGCTCAATCTGAGCCGTAATTCAGAGAAAAGCAGGAGCCCCGCTTTACTGTATGTATTATTGAGACGTTAATAAAAGAATATAACGAAGAGTAACTAAGTAAGACTTGAGCTCCATTGTGGGTCTACCCTGGACAGGGTGAAGGAGGTGAAGGTGCTTGCAACATGCAACTACTCACAGGAGAGACACTGTTACATAGTCGAGTTAACTGAAGATTAAAGGCCAGTCCACTCCTTGCAACATGCAACTATACTTGCACCCATTATCCCCAATGGCAGTTGCAAGGCGTTACAAAGGAAGTGAAGTAATGTGGCTTGTGTAAACAACAACTGTAAATGTAAAACATGCAACACCCACGCAGACACCTACATTGGCATCATATTTAGTCATATTCATGTTTTTCGTGTACATGTGTGTGTTGCTCTGTAAACCACTGTCTTGGTATACAGTATAAGTCATTTCCTATAGCTTTCCTAGACTTGATGAGAACATAAACAGACATTTAGACATGCTGTTTGTTGATGCGTGCAGAGCGTGTCACCACGGAGACGTGCACAGCGGAAGCAGGTCTGCCGCTAACTCAACGAACAGCCTGTGGTTAGCGAGCTTCCTGCAGTATACTCACCTTTTCTTCTGTATTTCCGTCCCCTATACGTACCCCAGTGGTTCTCAAAGTGGGGTCCCGGAACCCTCAGGGTTACTTGAGTGTGTTCCAAATGGGCCCTTAGTTAGTAGGTCCCTTAAACCATTTTGGGGCGGGAACCCCTTTTGGTGTTAGCATTATGTTATGCAGCTGCTTTAGCTATTGAAAAATAGCAGACCTACAAGCTCAGGATGTGGAAGACATTTTTAGAATCTGATCTCAGGTCAGGTTAACTTTAAAGAGATTGAGAACCTTACCAAATCCTCCATCTTTTTTTGTCATCCCCAGCTAGGCTACACGTAGAAAGTAACACTCGTACACTCAAATGTAAATGTATGTACTCTAGATAAGATAAGGTAACTACTGTTTTCATTTATCTACCGGTAAGTACTTTTGTACTATGAAGTGGGAAAAATAGTATGTTAGTACAAATTGTGCGAGTGGTTGTGAGTGTGTGTGCGTTGCTAGTCAACACATCAACATACAGTATATCGATTCTTCATGACTACATCGTTAACCGCACTTCACTTCCTCTTAGGGTGCAGCAGCCGTGTGCTCACAGTCAACAAACTAACACGCTGTCAAAACCTGTAAAGTTACAATAGTCAAGTTTACTGAAGATGAAATGCCAGCCCACACCAATGCAACTCCTTGCAACATGCAACCATTATCTACCCAATAGTTGCAAGCAAGTGTCATCATTGGTGTGGCTTGGCCTTGAAAGGTTTTGTTGCAAGGAGTTTAGGCCAGTTGCATAAGTGCAGTCTGGCCTTGTGGTTCCTAGCATTACCAATTGTAGCTCTTCAAGTAGGTATATGTGTCTCCTGTTACAGGCCTACTTTTTTTTATGGTATTATATTTTATGTTGTATATTATGTAATCTGCCTTGTAAGGATCTGGGGTCAATCAATCATGAAGGTGAGCACTGCCTTTTAATCACTCTTCCTTGGCTCAAAAAACAATAACTTAAAACTTTGTATACACAAAGATGTACCTCCACTATTTTCTTTGCACATGTTTTATACTTTTTGTGCTACAATGCTTGTATTGGACCATAATCACCTGGTCTTATGGTTTAGTTACTTTGTGTGTCGCCTTAATCAAGGACAGTGGTCCAACCTACACATTGTCGGTGGAACTACTGCTGACAAACTCACTTCAGAAATGCCACATCCATGATGATGCTTTCAGCTTTTCAGTGCTTGGAAATCCTGGCGTTGATGGAATAATTTGTTATTGCCTGTGTGGGAACTTTTAAAACGTTTGTGACAATATTTCGTGACGTTCTTTTGGTCATTTCTTCAAAGTATCTATTCTGTACTGAGCAGAGGCTTTTCAACCATCAACAGTGATATGCATTAGATGACCTGATGCTGCCTCTTAGCCTCGTTAAGGCGACGGTATTAGTCACCTTACATTTGTACGCCGTTATCTCAGTTTAATATCATTTTAGTGCACTCATCATACAGCTTGGGCGCCAGAGATGTGACTCACGTCAGTGCTTTGTCATACGAGGGCTCTGCTTGATGTGAGGGCTGATGCCGGCGTCATTTCACTGCGTATTGTATTTCATGTTCCCTCTCAGCTTTGGAGGTCACTGGAGGAGTCACTGAAGCACTAGCACTACTTCTAAATTGGGGAATACAAACACACAAGAAACACAATTATAGATAACAATCATTATCTTACAGAAGCACTCCCAGTGAGGAGCCCCCGCTGGGAGGACGTAGAGGCCTTCGTCCTCCTCCTCCCGCCCAACACTCCCTGCTGACAGGTGTCACCACAGCCAGTAGGAATACCCGCAATAACAATTTTCCCGCCTGGCTTCCCCCCCCCCGAACACTAGTCAATTGTGTTCGTATCGACGGTGGATTCGAACCCACAGTCGGTGGTGGGCAGGCACTTCACCACTGTGCCACCCGAGCCCACTTCACCCATCTTCAACCTTAACTTCATATAGTTGGTCTCTAATGCTGCTCGTTGTAAGATGGCACCATGTGTGGCTACTCGCTCTGTGTCTCAGAGGTGGGCTGTGGACAGAGCGAATGGAAACGAATGCCTTTATCTTCCTGGGAAGTTACAGTGAAAGCCACGGCATAAGCCCATATTACCTTTTAAAACAATCTTTGAGATATTGTTCAAAATATCACCAATGATGTCGTCAATTAGGCAGGTTTCTCCTCTGAGAAACAGAGCAAGTATAGACAGAAATGGTGTAATCTTATAATGAGCATTATTGAGGACCAATTAAATGAAGGTTTTAATAAAATATGTTCACAGTACATTTTGAGGAGCCACAGTGCTTTGTCCATGTAATGTTTGCTAGAATATTGACTTGATGTGATTGAGATTGCCCTCGTCATGCACATCAGGCAGTGATAGACGTGACTCATATCAGTGCTTGGTCATAAAGGATCCTGTCTCCCCTTGACGTGAAGGCTAATGGCCCTGCGTATGAATGGCATATCATATTTCAGCCTGGCTTCAGCCTTGGAGGTCAGTTGGCCGCGGCGATGGGAGGATGATGATGAGGATGATGATGATGCTTTATTGCTCAGGGTGTTGGATTAACACGGAGCCGCTGGTTGAATTACTGCTGCGGACGGTCAGACCTGACAGACAGCTGCATGCCGGCCAGCTTTGGCAGCGAGCGGAGAGGCACTTCTCGGCTCTGATGTTGTTGGAGTCGACCGGCGCCAAAACGGGACTGAACCCAACCGGTGTGGGCCAGGTTTACTGGGAGGCGTGTCTGTAGTGTAGTATAGGACCGAGGCGAGGGATATCACATTCCACTCTTAGAGAGCTGCTGGCAATGACCGTGGTGGTGGTGGCATTTTCTTTGCCTTGAGCCAGTTCGTTTTGTTGAGCCACTTTGGATCTGGCATCCCTCTTTGGGGGGGGGGGGGGGGTTCATGTTGTCAAAGATATAGCCAAACCTTTTCATAAGTGCGTCCCTGCTCTACGCACACACACACACACACACACACACACACACACACACACACGGTGTGTGTGTGTGTGTGTGTGTGTGTGTGTGTGTGTGTGTGTGTGTGTGTGTGTGTGTGTGTGTATAAAAGCCCCATCTGCTTTAAAGTGGCTGGGTTCAGCTCGGAGCTCCTGTGGTCTCATTCTATCAGCATACAACCAGGTGGAGCTAGTTAGACCCCTCCCCAGGGGACTCATCTCAGCTGGTAGGTCTGGGAGAGTGGGATGGGGGGGATGGGGGGCATGGGGGGGTACTTGGGACATGGGGGGACAGGGGTCCCATGAGACGGACTAGGGAAGGTCATATCTTGAGGAAGGACACAAGACTGAAAGGGGTGGATTTTGCGAAATTGCGAGTATAAGACAGACAGCGCACCCAGTCACTCCATATGACCATGAAGGTTACAGTATTGAGGTCAGGTGGAGGTTTAATAGAGGTGGGGGTGGATGAGGGTCCCGTAGAGACGGGACCAGAGTGGGAGGCATGCCAAGTTTTTAGGTTTAGCATAATTCCACGTGGACGCTTGTTTTAACCACTAGTGTCAAGTCAACACGTCCGTCACTATTTTGGGCTATGTCATTATAGATGAAAATTGCTCTCTGAAAGTGTGGAAAAACATTGTTTTCTTTTCAGCTGGTATTTAAGCCCTATATATACTATTCGTTATACATATACTATTCGTATAACGTGTGTGTGTGTGTGTGTGTGTGTGTGTGTGTGTGTGCAGTACAGTACAGTATATGCATGCGTGTGCAATATTGTGCATGCATTATTGCATATATCTCTTTGACTGTGAGTTACAATAACACTGAGGAATTTACTGTGCATGAATGTGTGTGTTTGGCGGCGTGAGTGCGTGTGCACATGACTGTAAATGTACTGTATATGTGTGCAGCGTACAGTGCAGTAGTACACATATGCAATTGCGTATGTGTGTGCAGGGTACAGTGTATATGTGTGTGTGTGTGTGTGTGTGTGTGTGTGTGTGTGTGTGTGTGTGTGTGTGTGTGTGTGTGTGTGTGATAGATACAGTGCAGTAGTTAGCATAGCCTCCATGGTTGCTGCTGCTGTTCTAATTTTAGGGATTACATCATCAGGAGCTAAGATGACAACCCTGCTGAACTCTCTCTTCTCTGCATCTATTCCATCCATCCATCCATCCTATCTCTCTCTCTCTCTCTCTCTCTCTCTCTCTCTCTCTCTCTCTCTCTTCTCCCTCCATCTCTTCTGGTGTTCCCCTGGTATTTATCCTCAGGCTCATAATGTAATTTCTCTGCTAACACTCTTTGCACATACAACCAAACACACATGTACATAGCTAGTATTCTCTCTCTCTTACTCTCTCGATCGCTACCCCCCCCCCCCCCCCCCCCCGTCTCTCTTCCTGTCACTCCATCCATCAGTGGAGAAAGTTCTGTGACACCAGTGAACTAAAACAATTAAAAATAAAATACATGCTTGCGAAGCAGTCGGTATTGAGCGTCAACTTATACTGTAGTAACTGTAGTATGAAGTATTTCATTATTGATTGTTTGTCCAGTGGCGTAATTACACTACTGTCGTACTGTACTGTACATTTAGTTTTAGACGCAGCTGGAGGTCTTTAGGGACATATAGCCAGGTAGTACTACACAATGAAAACAGGAAGGCTGTTTCCAACCACGCCGTGTTTACACATTTCCCTCAGAATTCCACCACCTCCTCCTCCCTACCTCCTTCCCCTCATCTCTCCATCTCTGCCTGTGGATCTTTTATTCACCTTATTTTCTACAGTCTCTCTCTCTCTCTCTCTCTCTCTCTCTCTCTCTCTCTCTCTCTCTCTCTGTGGGGATTGGGTGGGGAGGGAAGGTTCAGTTTAAATGGCAGGAATTCCTGTCCTTCACACGTGTGTACACACACATTCCTATGCAGTGTGTGTGTATGGAAATCTCTGTTTGTGTGTGTGTGTGTGTGTGTGTGTGTGTGTGTGTGTGTGTGTGTGTGTATGATGCCCTCCTGTGTTTGTGTACGTCTGCTGTACACAGGGAACCATCCGTCAGATAACGCCACCTAATATAGCTGCTAGCTACCCTTCCTGTTCCTGATGATAATACTCTGCATACCGGTGTGTTGTGCGTGTGCGTGTGTGTGTGCGTGCGCGCAACATTGTTTTCTCACTCAATAGTAAACAAATCATTATACAGTAATAGTATAACACTGTACAGGGTATATGACTTTCAAGACCTTTTTAATACCAAATTGTAGACTATTACATACTGAAAAGAGGATCTGGAAAATAGATGATCTACAATCTCACAGCGTGTGGAACCCGGGCAAACTAAATGTAATGCCTTAGCTTCTACAATTCCAAGTGCTTGTCAGGGTGTGTGTGTGTGTGTGTGTGTGTGTGTGGGGGGGGGTGTTCCCCAGTTCAATGTCCCCAGTCTGACATGTGGGATCCCTTGGTGTACTGTACAGTATGTGTACTGTATGTCTGATGTATACTAGTGCACTGTTAAATCCTCTGTGTTAATTTTACTCCGAGAGAGAGGAACCATTTTGTTACATTTGTAGTTGAATGAACACACTTCACTGTGTGTAATTCTATACACTGGATCTCTGCAGACAGGCCTTTACGTGCGTAATAACCTGAGGCACGCTCACCTAACTAACCACAATGAGCATTCTTTTAGCTTAGAGAGAGTGCACAATAAAATGCTGATCCTCACAGTTTCACACAGCTAAATGAATAATGCTCAGGATTCTGCTGGGAGTTTGCAGGGGTGACACGCACGTATGCACGCACGCTGCCAGTACGTCAACTTAGTACCTCCATACGTTCAAGTTTTATTTTATTTGAATATTTAACGGATAGGGCCGAAGCTTTGCCAAAACTTGGAGTCATACATCATAGACATGTCGTCATGAAGCCACATATGATGGCCACGTGAATTCTGAGATTCATATCTCGAGGTCCATGCGAGATCCATCCATTTTCCTTCTATAATATTATTATGAACAGATGTTTGTATAAACCAGGCTCTCTTGTGGTACAACAAGCCATGCTAATGTAGCAACACGTGTGTCTCTCTCTAACGCCAAGGAAACAAGCCAAGGCTGATCAGCAACTCTGCACGGCAAAACCCCTGAGCATTCATTTAACAATGAAAGTTAACCACTTAAACCCTATTTTACACTTGAAGGCTGACAACCTTCCAGTCAGCAGCTCTCGTATTATATCTGTCGTAACGGCTCATCAGCCCCTCCACGTTGATCTCCATCGTGTCCTCTTTCTGCGAGATAAATACAATAAAATAACGTCTTCCTTGAGTTTAATGATGTCAAGGAGCAGGGCCGGGTGCCACACACACACACACACACACACACACACACACACACACACACACACACACACACGTCTCACATGGACTGACGATCACAGAAACTCACAGACGGAACGCAAGTCAAAGAGCTTGCGTTAGTACTTCTCCGAGCTCTCTGTTAGTGAGTGAGTGAGTGCACGCATGTGTGTGTGTTTTACAGGGCTTGAAGGACTTGCTTCAAGCAGCTGACACCACTTAATTAGGCTGGCAGAACTGATTAACCATGAGTGCTATCCCCGCAAAATACGCTACATGTACGTCTACACACACACTATTCTCTCACGTGTGTGTGTGTGTGTGTGTGTGTGTGTGTGTGTGGTGGTGGTGGTATGGCTCAGGAATTTCGGACGCTTTCCAAGTTCCCATCTCTCCTTTGTCACTCGGCCGAGCGTTGCTGGGACAATTGGCCCCCTGGGACAGCTCTCTGAATCTATCTGTCCACTCTCTCTCTCTCTTTCTCTCTTGCTATCTCTTTCTCCGTCCACACACACACACACTCACACACACACACACACACACACACACACACACACACACACACACAGTTGTTGCAAAAGTCTCCAGCACTGTGTATATAGTCTGTTGAATGATTGCAAGCTACGGTATGTCCGGCGTGTGGCCATTTGTGTGTGTGTGTGTGTGTGTGTGTGTGCACGTTGCGTGCTGGCTGTGTTTGTTCCCTGGGTGCATTCATCCTTTCCTCCCTCTGCTCTGCTCTGTGACTTTGGATGTCATTCTGTGTTTTACTGATGCCTGGTCACGCTCACTCACTCACTCACTCACTCACTCACTCACTCACTGATACTAACTGTAACTAACTGTTACTGTGTTTGTGAGTGTGACAGACTGCACACGCACGCACCCACACACGCAGAGACAAAAACACATGCTGTTCCAGGATGTGCTTCCTGTGTGACGTGTGTCCTGTGTGTGTTTATGCGCGAGCGAGCGAGCGCGTGCGCGCGTGTGTGCGTGTGTGTGTGTGTGTGTGTGTGGTTGCCGGTGGAAGACGATTGGTCCTCAGAGACGTGGTATGCTAAGGAGGAGCAAGTGAGGCGCTTTGCGATGTTTAAGCGGAGGCATCGTGCTAATGAGCTGCTAATGACTGGAAAGCTTTGAGTCTGGCCTTTCAGCTGTGTGTGTGTCTGGCTGCTGTGATCAGTGTTGCCAACTCTCGTGAGAGAAATAAGCCAACCCACCTCCAAAAACAAGCCAACTCTTGCGAGAGAAATAAAGCCAAATCTACCCTCGAAAAACAAGCCAAAACAAGCAAAATAATGTGGCCATGTAATCCTAATATAAATGATTTGATGCATTAATCATTAGAAATACTATATGTCTATAATAATCAATGTTTTGGTCATTTATTATACTATTACACACACACTTTAGCCAGGACTAAATAAGTAGAGACACCAGACCGATTCTGACACTCAATGTGATTCACACTCTCCCAAACCAATGGGTATTTTACCGTATTTATAGGATATACATCAAAGAAATGTTGGCTTGTTCCATTTTAAAAACAAGCCACCGCATTTTCTTTAAACTAGCCCAAAAAAAAACACAACCTGTGGGAAAAAATACGCAAGCCAAAAGTTGCGGAAAATAAGCAGACTTGGCTGCAAATTAACGCCCACCTCTTAGGCTCTTTCCTAACTTTTGTTTTGTTTTGCGATTTTTCTAACTTATTTCTATTTTTGCCCGGAGTAGTGTGGGTGAATATGAACCAGTCAGTCTACACAGTGGATCAGGAGGAATAGACAAGCTACCAGGAAAAATAAGACATTGTTGCTGTTGAGTGGAAAGTGGTTATGTGTCACTTTCTTGTATTACTTTTCAAGAAATGGAAGGAAAAAAAATAACCTAGCTGGCTTTTGAAATTCAAATTGATTCAATGATTGAATCATTATTTCTTGTGTATGTGTGTGTGTGTGTGTGTGTGTGTGTGTGTGTGTGTGTGTGTGTGTGTGTGTAGCTGCACCAGACCCATGCTAAATGTCAAATGACCATTCTTCTTCTGAACTGTGCCTTTCCCTTCGTTCTGCTCTCTCCATCTCTGCATTTTTCATCTCCCTTTCCTTCTGTCATGTTTCCTTTCAACTGCATACTTGAGCACTACCATTTCACCCTTTACTCTCCCTCTCTCTCTCTCTCTCTCTCTCTCTCTCTCTCTCTCTCTCTCTCTCTCTCTCTGTGTGTATATTATGCGCTGTATATCTCTCTCTCTCTTTCTCTCTCTCTCTCTCTCTCTCTGTATAATAATATTATGCACTGTATCTCTCTCTCCCTCCCTCTCGGTGTCTCTCTCCCTCCCTCGCTCCTCTGTGTACATAGTGCTGCTCTGAAGGCAGTGCTCCATGTGCTCGCCGCTGATTGGCTGCGGACTGAAAGGATGATGTCATCGTTAGCTCAGGGATGCAGGGGGGGAGGGGGGGGGGCTCAGCCTCCTCTCGTTATGGAGGGGAGGAGAGAGAGAGTCTTCCCTTGTGTCTCCCGCGTTCACACTCGTGTGTGCAGCTCACACGCACACACACGCACACACACACGCACGCACGCACGCACACACACACACACACATGCACACACAGAGAGAGAATGTGATCCATAAGAGATGGGGATAGAAACAGCACACAGGGATGAGAGAAGGGAGAGAGACTCATTAGATGACATGCAGAGAGAGAGAGAGACAGAGAGAGAGAGAGATGGCGAGTGGCATGGACAGGAAGTGAGGCGGGTGGTGTGGGCGGGGGTGCATCAGAGAGGTGTCTGTAATGGGAGCCAGCATCTCTCTGTATGCTGCTGGGTGGAACAGAGACACACTTCTACTGTCTCCCTCTGCATCCTGCTGGATCCATCTGTCTGTCTCCATCTCTCTGTCCCTGTTGTCTCTCTGTCTCTAGTCCAAATGGTGCTTTCATATAGTGCCTTTATCCAAGGCGCTTTACATAGATTGTGCATTACATTCACCCATTCACACCCACTCATACACCGATGGCGGAGGAAACCATGCAAGCCACCAACCTGCACATCGGGAGCAATTAGGGGTTCAGCGTCTTGCTCAAGGACACTGTGTGTGTGTGTGTGTGTGTGCGTGTGTGTGTGCGTGCATGCGTGCATGCACATAACATAGTACATTTGTCTTGGCTGGAATGATATTTAAAATTTAGATTAATCCCATGCACCAACAACATTTACAGGTGTTATCTGCTCTGACTGAGCTCAACTACAAAAAGTGCAATCAACTTTTTGTGTTTCGTACACACACACGTTCCCTGCAGGCAATTCAAAAAGAGAGCTTGCTGTAAGGTCTACAAATAAAGAATCAAATGTTTAGGCACCGACCTCAATGCTATAGCGCCCATAGGGGAAGCAAACCTTTTGAGCTCATATGACATTTAGAACCGATCCGACCCGTTCCGACCCTGTGCACGTTTTCCACACGGAACATTACCAATGGCTGGATCATCTGGTGCGCGTGCGGTGTGCGCACCACATACATAAGGCTACAGTCTTTCCTGCAGCTGGCAGCGGGTTAGAATCCTATACTAGTACTTCACAGGGTCTTTTTTCTGCATGTCGTCTCTCTCTTTCCAACCTTTTCCTGCCTCTCTCTCGTTGCTATAGTATCGGAAATGAAGCTGAAATGAAAGTCTGATATCTTCCCTGCAACCCGACACGTTATCTGACACATCATCCTCATCCTCGTCATGTCTCATATTTTGTGCCAGGGACCTCCAGAAGCAAAGATATGAGTTAATAATACTCACTTTAAAAAATATTTATTTGCGTGAATTCATCATGCCATTATAGGCAAGCATAACAAACAAAAAATGCAACCACGAAAAATGAATAAATTGTATGACAAAGTGTATCGCGCTTCAAAGTGAGTCGTCGCGGCTGCGTCTCGTGCATCAAAGCCCCTTTTAGTGATCCTCTGAACTCTTAACATGTAAAGGTGTGGGGGTTGGGGGGGGGGTCCATTAGCACGTGGTTCCATTGTGCCGTGCGTTCCCCGCTCACAGAAAAAAGCCGGCGTGTGCCCGTCCCTCTCTGCCCGTGCCTCGATGCCCCCTCCCCCTCTTTTATTCGCGCTTACACATAAAGGGGAGGAAGGGAAGGGGTTGCCTCGATACACTCAGCTTTATGTTACCGGCAGATCAATAGAGATGCTCCCTCTATTCCTTCTCCCCTCGCCCCCCGTCCCCCCCCTCTCTCTCTCTCTCTCTCTCTCTCTCTCTCTCTCTCTCTCTCGCTCCATCTATCCACATCTGTTTGGTAGCCAATCCATCTAATGCAGTTTCCACCGGCTTGCTCTCTATCCCTCCTCCCACCCCTCTCTCTCTCTCTCTCTCGCTCTCTCTTTAGCTGCACAGGTGATGTCATTCTTTTTCAGCTGGACTCCCTCGCTCTCCCTCCCTCCCTCTCTCCCTCTCTCTCTCCGCTGCTTCTGTTCAGAGGCTGTGTGTATTCCAGTCTCTCTCTCCCTCCCTCCCTCCCTCCCTCTCTCTCTCTCCCTCTCTCTCTCTCCTCTGCTTCTGTTCAGAGGCTGTGTGTATTCCAGTCGTGGTGACAGAGGCTCCCGTCTCTCCGTCTAGGAGAGCTGCTGTCTATCCACGGGGAGGTAGAGGGGCATGAGAACTTTAAACTGGTTGGGACAGGAACGCTGGAGCGAACGCCGCGCGCCCTCCGCCGCCTACCGCGGAGCTGGAAAACATAACGCACGCGCCATGCACCTCTGGACCTGAGTTCTGACAGACAGACGGATAGGGAGAGTTTGACAGGAGGATAAGAGGGAGAGAGAGAGAGAGCAGCGGCAGTGATCTCGCCGGTTGTGGTGAAGTCAGAGGGAACCGCTGGCCTTTTGGACTGATAATCCGACGAGCTCTTCCCTGGGGGGGTCGCAGAACAATCAGCCTCAGCTGCGTAAAAAGGAGAAAAAACGAAAATCATCTCTGGAGGACGGAACCGTCACCTAAAGGCATTTCAGGAAGAGGAAAAGTGACTTTGAAACCCCCCTCTCTCTGGAGAGGACCACCACCCCCGACTCGCCTGAGGCTCAACTTCTTTGAATTATATTCCCCACAAGTACAGTAGGACATCTTTCATTCTACCTCCTCCCCCCTTTCCCCCCCTGCCGCCCCCAAAGCTGGACAACTATCCATGAGGGACACAAGTTGGGAGCATCGCCTGCAACCCCTCCGCTCTCCCCTGTGGAATTAAACAAAGTGTGGTGCTTTCAAACACACATATTTTTTTAGGAGAAGCGAAGTCACTGAAGGCTTCCGTCTCATGCGTCTCAAGGCTCTTTGCCTGCCTGTGATGTGACGACAGATGACAAGATGATGCTCTGCTGCTGCACGTTGATGCCACCAGACCACAGGGATTAAAACAACTCATTGTGCCTGGTCTACCTACCCCCTCTTCCCCCGAAAGAAAGGAACCTAACCTCGCAGATACGCCTCTTCTATACTCTCCTCTTCTTGGTTCTCCTCCTTTCTTTTTTTCTTCATCTCTCGCCCATTGAGCGAGGCGAAACTTTCCCTCCGGCTTGGCTCCCGTCCCCCCCTCCTCCGAGAAAATGGCTTTCCTGGTCCGTTGCTATGCCAACTGCTTGCAGCCTTGGTCCTCCAAAGTAAGCCATGTCGTAATGCTTCTTTTATTGTCGTACGCCACTGGCGTAGGAATATCTCCGGTATAGTGTGTGTGTGTGTGTGTGTGTGTGTGTGTGTGTGTGTGTGTGTGTGTGTGTGTGTGTGTGTGTGTGTGTGTGTGTGTGTGTGTGTGTGTGTGTGTGTGTGTGTGTGTGTGTGTGTGTGTGTGTGTGTGTGTGTGTGTGTGTGTGTGTGTGTGTGTGTGTGTGTGTGTGTGTGTGTGTGTGTGTGTGTGTGTGTGTTCCAATCTGGATGCAAAGGGAGGGTGGCTGTTGGGAGTCTCCCTCAAAGCAGCCACCGACGCAAGAGCCCCAAAACCCTTGTCCTGATGTCCCTTTGATCAACTCAAACCCCTCCATCAGTGCTTCCCTTTTTGTATCTCCGTGTATACTATAGTCAGCGATGGCGTTGAATGACCAATGGCATTAATTATTGTTGTTTCCGCTACTGACCCGGCAGCGAGCTCCTGATGACGTATAGCTGTGTGTAGACTCAACAGAACGGTGTCCTGATGACGTATAGCTGTGTGTAGACTCAACAGAACGGTGTCCTGATGACGTATACAGTAGCTGTGTGTAGACTCAACAGAACGGTGTCCTGATGACGTAGCTGTGTGTAGACTCAACAGAACGGTGTCCTGATGACGTATAGCTGTGTGTAGACTCAACAGAACGGTGTCCTGATGACGTATAGCTGTGTGTAGACTCAACAGAACGGTGTCCTGATGACGTATAGCTGTGTGTAGACTCAACAGAACGGTGTCCTGATGACGTATAGCTGTGTGTAGACTCAACAGAACGGTGTCCTGATGACGTATAGCTGTGTGTAGACTCAACAGAACGGTGTCCTGATGACGTATAGCTGTGTGTAGACTCAACAGAACGGTGTCCTGATGACGTATAGCTGTATGTAGACTCAACAGAACGGTGTCCTGATGACGTATAGCTGTGTGTAGACTCAACAGAACGGTGTCCTGATGACGTATAGCTGTGTGTAGACTCAACAGAACGGTGTCCTGATGACGTAGCTGTGTGTAGACTCAACAGAACGGTGTCCTGATGACGTATAGCTGTATGTAGACTCAACAGAACGGTGTCCTGATGACGTATAGCTGTGTGTAGACTCAACAGAACGGTGTCCTGATGACGTATAGCTGTGTGTAGACTCAACAGAACGGTGTCCTGATGACGTATAGCTGTCTGTAGACTCAACAGAACGGTGTCCTGATGACGTATAGCTGTGTGTAGACTCAACAGAACGGTGTCCTGATGACGTATAGCTGTGTGTAGACTCAACAGAACGGTGTCCTGATGACGTATAGCTGTGTGTAGACTCAACAGAACGGTGTCCTGATGACGTATAGCTGTGTGTAGACTCAACAGATGACGTAGCTGTGTGTAGACTTCTATAGCCCCTCCTCCAATGCATGGCTTTTTGAAATTATGTCATAGGCCCAGCCACCCAGCCAAGTCTCTGGACTTTTAATGTTTGTTTAGATCCTAATTATACATTCCCAGTCCCCATGCAGCCAAGTCTATGGACTTTGTTTAGGGCAGTAAATGACAACGTTGGATGTCATTTTGCTGTCATCGGCATTGGTTAATTTGCGCAATTAGAGAATAAGTCTACACAATTAGAGAATGTAGAATAATTGTCATTTTGATCAACGTTTGCCTGTTATCTCTCCTTTGGTGCCAACATCAATACAGCATGGAATTGTGGGCAAAAACTAAATATTCTACGTTTTGGGTCTGAGAGGCTAAATATCAAATGGTCGTCCGTGGTTCAAATGCTGAATAAATAATGGGCCTTCATATGAAAAAGGTTGAAAACCACTGAGTTATATTAATTAAATAAAAGTCTCTTGTTGACATGCGACACCCTCGCTCTAAGCTTTAGCCACCCCTGGTTTATTGGGTTATCTCTTCTCATCTTCTTCATTGTTTGTTTTTGTCTTGAGTCAGTCACATAGAGTGACTGACTCAAGGTGATCATATTTGAACTGGGAGTGGGGACCCCCCCCCCCCCCAAGATGATCATATTTGAACTGGGAGAACTGAGAACCCCCCACCCTACAAGCATTTGGAATGTAAGAGTTGAGGCATTCAATTTAGTTGGACTCAAATTGTCAAAATAGCACAAAAATAGATCTACAAGCTCACGATACCAAGATGTTTTGAGCTTGTAGTTTGGCCTATTTTCAAAAATGTTGCCTCTTATATTTGAAAAACAGTTTTTATATAGTATAGTTTGATGATTTTAATAATCATTAATTTGACAAGATGGACATTAACAGTTAGAACTATGGTGTTACTATACATGGTTGGTGCCCGACAGCAACGGTTTGTTAGTTGTCCTCACATGGTGTCTGGTCACAGACACCCATCCACTGTCTCGTTCGTGCGTGCGTGCGTGCGTGCGTGCGTGCGTGCGTGCGTTCACAAGGATAAGTGATAATGAGTTCCCTAGTGATCAAAGAGGGGTGAAGCGAGGAGATGAGTCTTGAGATAACAACACTGGGGAATTACTCTCTGCAACACACACACACACACACACACACACACACACACACACACACACACACACACACACACAGAGGGGTAGAGCGAGAGACGAGGCCTACACGGCTCATTACTTAACCATTGTTGCTCTCCACCCTTCATGTACAGTAGTCTGAATTCTGAATGGACGTCTCTGCCTTGGGTTGGTACAGATGTGCAGATGGTTTACTGATCTTGGGTTGGTACAGATGTGCAGATGCTTCACTGATCTTGGGTTGGTACAGATGTGCAGATGCTTCACTGATCTTGGGTTGGTACAGATGTGCAGATGCTTTACTGATCTTGGGTTGGTACAGATGTGCAGATGCTTTACTGATCTTGGGTTGGTACAGATGTGCAGATGCTTTACTGATCTTGGGTTGGTACAGATGTGCAGATGCTTTACTGATCTTGGGTTGGTACAGATGTGCAGATGCTTCACTGATCTGGGGTTGGTACAGATGTGCAGATGCTTCACTGATCTTGGGTTGGTACAGATGTGCAGATGCTTTACTGATCTTGGGTTGGTACAGATGTGCAGATGCTTCACTAATCTTGGGTTGGTACAGATGTGCAGATGCTTCACTGATCTTGGGTTGGTACAGATGTGCAGATGCTTCACTGATCTTGGGTTGGTACAGATGTGCAGATGCTTCACTGATCTTGGGTTGGTACAGATGTGCAGATGCTTCACTGATCTTGGGTTGGTACAGATGTGCAGATGCTTCACTGATCTTGGGTTGGTACAGATGTGCAGATGCTTTACTGATCTTGGGTTGGTACAGATGTGCAGATGCTTCACTGATCTGGGGTTGGTACAGATGTGCAGATGCTTCACTGATCTTGGGTTGGTACAGATGTGCAGATGCTTTACTGATCTTGGGTTGGTACAGATGTGCAGATGCTTCACTAATCTTGGGTTGGTACAGATGTGCAGATGCTTCACTGATCTTGGGTTGGTACAGATGTGCAGATGCTTCACTGATCTTGGGTTGGTACAGATGTGCAGATGCTTCACTGATCTTGGGTTGGTACAGATGTGCAGATGCTTCACTGATCTTGGGTTGGTACAGATGTGCAGATGCTTCACTGATCTTGGGTTGGTACAGATGTGCAGATGCTTCACTGATCTTGGGTTGGTACAGATGTGCAGATGCTTCACTGATCTTTTCCTGAAGGTCTTCTGAAAACACATGCTTTCCCTGCAGATTGTTTTCACTGATTAGCCTCGCCAATTCCACTTGCTTTGCTACTGATGGAAGGGAATCTGAATAGAATTAACATACTGTATAACACCTTGCTTACTGTAAAACCCACTAAATCTACAGTTGATTTAGTCGACTAAAATGTATTTTGGCAGACCTGTATTGTGTCGTAATGGCTGACTTTACACTTTCAGCATGCACCCACGTGTAAAATGACTTGTGTCTTTTACTTATTCTGGATCTCTTGTCCACTAGTCCCTGCCATTTTAGTCTACCGGTAGTTCTTATTTGTTGACAAAATTGTCAATACATTTAGTCTTAGTTTCAGTCATCATAGCTTAGTCTTCATTTAGTTTCCATTTCGTTTTTGTCAGTGAAAGAAATTTAGTCGCCGAACATTCTTCGCCATAGTACCGGTATTAGTCGACAAAATCAACACTAAACCTCTGGTCTCAGAGCTGAAGTGTAGCTTGTCTGTGTCATTGGAGTTGAGTCGGTTAACTGAGCAATGACGGCCTCTTCAACACCCACCTTTGACACGATCTGTTGTGCTTAGTCAAAGCGAACGTTTGCCCCACTTCCACGTGTCCCCCGTTTCCTTTCATGATTGTAGGGTTCTCGACAACCCCCTGCAGACCCCATTTGGTAAATGATGAGCCTCGATAATGGCCCACACTCAGTTTGAAATAAACTAAAGCTTCAACCGCCCCTTGCTGCCTGCTACGACATGGGCTGCAGTTGTTTGTCTTACTCAGTGTTGTCCGGGAGAGTTGATTAATATATCCCCCATGGGCCTCTATATCCAGGCACAATCTTTTCAGGCTGTTTACTTGTTTTTTTATTTGTATGTATGAGGGGAGCGAAAAACACATTTGACACTTTTATTTTCCTCCCCGGGACAGGCCTGCTGACAGTGCATGCATTCATTGCCGTTTGGTGTTGTTTTCATCGGCAGCGTCCTGCCTGCAGTTGCACTCATTCACACCTTGGCTCAGAGTAACGATATGCTCTCATTTGTTCACTTGTTGTCTCCTGGTCCGTATACGTTTGCGCGGGCAACTATAATATGGCTCCCTGCTCGGCTTCTTTGAACCTTAACCCAGTAAGACTTGGAACGCGTCTGTGTCACCACAGCGTTTAACCACTTTAACCATTATTTTAAACTTTTAGCTATTGAAAAATAGCAGATCTACAAGCTCGTAGCGTGGCACCGAGTGCTAGGCTACGAGCAAATCCCAAATACATATAATTTTGACATAAATAATGTTGATATAAAAAGTAAAAACATTAGGAATTAAGAAGAAATTAGTAGAATGGACCTCGGGTCTTAATGGGTTAAGGCTCCTGTCCCCCCCCCCCCCCCCGCTGACGGAGCGTATAGCTCGGGTGTGTGTTGACAAATCTGCCAATTAGTCTGTTTGGTGGTTTGCGAGTGTATCCTCTGTGGGTCTAGTTAAGTTTATCCGTCGGTCGCGGGTGTTCCATCCCTCCAGCTGTGACGCCCGGACAGACCGCCAGGCCTTTTCTGAGAAGGCCCCGCGCTTCTGCTGCTCCTTTGAAGTGGGGAGTTAATTGGTCCTGATGTGAGCCAGCGACAGCCATGAGCTCAACCTCCTCAAAGGTTAATTGAGTTTCCCTCTTGTTCGTCCGTTTCATGGAGGTTCTGTGTCGCAGGAAGCAGAACGTGGCCGTGGTTGTATAGGTGGAGCGAGCGAGAGGGGGAGTTGTTCTTCGCTTCCCTCTGTCCTGTCGACGATGTGATGCCTAAGAAAGGCGCCTAAGAAACCCCCCCCATTCAGGACAGAAGTGAAAGAAAGTCGTTGGGTAAACGGTAGACCCACGCGTGGGCGGATCGTGACAATGCATAATATTCTTATGATTGTTTAAAAGATCAGTGAAAAAACTAATTCTGTCAGAAATAGGACAGACGTTGTTTTATTATTGGGCCTGTGATTGAGATCTCTCTGGAGGTTTTGGTACAATTGCGTCTGTCATCGGCTGCTCAGAATGAAGGCCAATTATTTCCTCCAGAAGTCTCTCTTTCTCTCTCTTTTGAAGTTCCTTCGACTAGCTCTGTGCCATTTCCGTGTATGTCTTCGCTCGGTGCTAGTCTTTGAAGTATATACGCAATGACCTTATTCCTCACCAATCAGGTGACAACAGGCGGATAGCTTGTCACCTTTTCAGCCAAACAGTGCCATTTAAGTGCTGCTCAATTACGCTAATGATGACAAGCTTGAAATGGACTGCTCACCATAGTAAGCTGTGCCACGAAGCTCATTTCTGCACATAACAAAGAACAAATTAGCTGCGAGTAGGAAACGAGGTTAATTTCATGCGTACCACTTTGTTTTACATCTCCACAAGACATTAATAAGCCTATTTGCTTTACAACCTTTTCAGTGTTTCCCCTCAAAGCCGTGGAGGATGCTATTGAAAACGATGAAGAAAATAGTTTTTAGCTTTGTATCGGACAGCGTGACACATTTCCGTGCAGAAGAGAGAGAGGGGACCGGTGTTTGAATATCGACTGTGAGATATGGAAGTCGGGCATGGGATGACAGAGGCGTATTCAGTATTCAGTGCACGCTGCCACTATGGGCCTTCATCAGGCCGTAGAGTCCTACACTGCTTCGGTACAATTCAACCTGGCCTTTTTAGCCCAGCTGAAATGACCTGGCTGAAATGACCAGGAACTGTGCATAAGGATGCTAACGCACACCAAGGTCCTTTTTTAGCTGTGCCAGGCCCACGGGAGAGAACTTGAAGAGGGAACGTTTGTTCCAACCTGCGCGTAACCAACATTAACCCTTTCGGTTTTTTTTCTGGCTATTTTCATCGTATGCGATGGTGTCAGTGGTTAAAGTGTGGGTCTTAACTTGAACTCTCACTCCAACTGACCGCTACATGGTACTGTACTGTATATATGCGTCTTATCCCAGTGACCCCAACATGCTCCCATGCATGGCCTGCTGCCAGACTGGAACAGTGGAATACGCTCCCATGATGCTTTCTGTTTATCTGTGCTCAGCTTGGCCAACGGCTCTTTCTGCTCTGGAACTTTATCTCTTCCTCAGCTCCTGAACCTTGTTCTGAAACCTCTGTCTACACGGCGCTGTTTGCTCTGCTGGCATAGACCTCTCACCCACACAGCACACGCGCACACGCACAGATGGCATCCTTCATAACTTGTACTGTTTTTAGCAGGATAATACTTCCTCCTCTTCCTCTCTGTTTCTTTATTGTGTGTGTGTGTGTGTGTGTGTGTGTGTGTGTGTGTGTGTGTGTGTGTGTGTGTGTGTGTGTCCATCTATTATTTACACAAATAGTGTGGGTCTGTTGTTTTCAGCAGTGTGCTATTGCTGCACATCTCTCTACTATAGGACTTGTGAAACTATAACAAGCATTGTGCATTTTCTGTCAGAGATAGTTATACATCCATATAGGAGAGGTTATGTCTCTCTCTCTCTCTCTCTCTCTCTCTCTCTCTCATTACCTCATGGCTGTGCAGACTTTCCCATCTTGGAGTGCAGCAGGACTGTCTGTGGTGGGGTTGGTTGTGTGGGGAGCTTCATTACAAATAATGAAGGATTTCAGGTATGGTTAGTCAGTAATGGAAAAAGTACTCGCATGTACTATGTAATCATTGTGACAACCCTATACTGCCAAATAAGTGTAGCATTTAAACAGCAGCTCTTGTGAGTCCATCTATCACCAGCTGGCTAATCATTAGACACATTAACTTGCCGTATTGCCCTTTTATTGAATGCAATACAGAGTAATTCTTCCTGTACTACTGACTGCTGACCTTTGGAACTTAACCCCTTTCGGACTGAGACCAGATTCTACACCACAGCTTTCTGAAAACTGTCTACTTCTACTGTTTATCAGTGGCTCTCTTACTATTTCATGTCAAGGACCCCAACTAAATTATATGTAATCGGCGGCCGACCCCCATTTGAAAATATGTTGTTCCAGGGACTCACCCAGAAGCAAAGATTTTAGTTAAAAATGTTTGCCGTGAAAGAATATATATTCAAAGATTTTCAAGAAAAAAGCAGATCTACAAGCTCGCAGATCTGCTATTTTTCAATAGCTAAAGTTTCAAAGATTTGTTAAAAGCTAAAGCGACACAGGTGCGTTCCAGGTCTTAATGACTTATGGCTAGCCTGTGGCTTTGTGCCCAGATGCTGTTAACACATTGCATTTCATTCATGTCCAACAC